>NC_052312.1:3848337-3865837 GCF_016432855.1 Salvelinus namaycush | reverse complement strand
GCAGCTGTTAGTGTGGTGGCAGCCCCTTGACATGGCCTGCTGCTGGGAGGAAGAGAGAGCCCTCCCATCTTTTTATGGAGGGGGGAACGGAAGCCGCCTGGCTCTTAAAAGGATTTAGCTTCATGCAAGGACAGGGAGGACATGAAAAGACAGGAAATGTCATCCTTTCCAATCAGAGGGCTGGAGGAGGAACTGAAGACAGGGATAATAGAACATTGAATGGGTATGGAGAGAGAAATAAAACTGGGGATGAAAGACTGGGATGTTGAGGAGGAATGAAGAGAGAGAGAGATGTGGAAGTGTTACCATTCAGACACTAGACGAGTGTCTACCCACCTGCACGGACAGACACACACCTGGTAAGATCACACACACACATACAATTATTGCTGTTCCTCTCTGCCTGGCTGATGTCTGCTTCCCAGCTGAGATTAAATGAGAGAGAGAGAGAGATTAAATGAGAGAGAGAGAGAGAGAGAGAGAGAGAGAGAGAGAGAGAGAGAGAGAGAGAGAGAGAGAGAGAGAGAGAGAGAGAGAGAGAGAGATGGCAGGTGCTGACAGAGTTCCACCTGAAGGGATTTTATTGGATCAAAAACGTTGCCGCTCTCCAGCTGCTCCAGAGATTCTTAATAAAAGCAGACCTCGCTAAAACAAAACAAAAAAGAGTGGGGAAGAAATAAAGAGAGGGAAAACAATCTCAGAGAGAAGAGGAGACAGCGATGGTGCATCTCTATGTCTCTCTCCCACCCAAAATTCTAGCACTAATCTAATTGCGAGTAACAAAGCTAACTGTAGCCTAGCGAGGACCGCAAACAAGACGTGAGAGGAGGCATCGCAGGGCTGCACAAAACAACATAACTGCCAATTAAAACGGAACCAAGGCTGTTATGACATAGGAACGAGTCCATAGATGTTCTCCAGATACCTCACAGATTAGACCTAACTCCATGGCAAAACTAGTCCACAGATTAGACCTAACTCCACGGCAAAACTAGTCCACAGATTAGACCTAACTCCAAGGCAAAACTAGTCCACAGATTAGACCTAACTCCAAGGCAAAACTAGTCCACAGATTAGACCTAACTCCAAGGCAAAACTAGTCCACAGATTAGACCTAACTCCAAGGCAAAACTAGTCCACAGATTAGACCTAACTCCAAGGCAAAACTAGTCCACAGATTAGACCTAACTCCACGGCAAAACTAGTCCACAGATTAGACCTAACTCCAAGGCAAAACTAGTCCACAGATTAGACCTAACTCCATGGCAAAACTAGTCCACAGATTAGACCTAACTCCACGGCAAAACTAGTCCACAGATTAGACCTAACTCCACGGCAAAACTAGTCCACAGATTAGACCTAACTCCATGGCAAAACTAGTCCACAGATTAGACCTAACTCCACGGCAAAACTAGTCCACAGATTAGACCTAACTCCAAGGCAAAACTAGTCCACAGATTAGACCTAACTCCATGGCAAAACTAGTCCACAGATTAGACCTAACTCCACGGCAAAACTAGTCCACAGATTAGACCTAACTCCACGGCAAAACTAGTCCACAGATTAGACCTAACTCCAAGGCAATGCTAGTCCACAGATTAGACCTAACTCCACGGCAAAACTAGTCCACAGATTAGACCTAACTCCACGGCAAAACTAGTCCACAGATTAGACCTAACTCCATGGTAATGCTAGTCCACAGATTAGACCTAACTCCATGGTAATGCTAGTCCACAGATTAGACCTAACTCCATGGTAATGCTAGTCCACAGGTTAGACCTATTATTAGACCATTGATATGGAGACCCCAGTCTACAGTCATGGCCAAAGTTTTGAAAATGACACAAATATAAATTTTCACAACGTTTGCCGCTTCAGTGTCTTTAGATATTTTTGTCAGATGTTACTATGAAATACTGAAGTATAATTACAAGCATTTCATAAGTGTCAAAGGCTTTTATTGACAATTACATGAAGTGGATGCAAAGAGTCAATATTTGCAGTGTTGACCCTTCTTTTTCAAGACCTCTGCAATCCGCCCTGGCATGTTGTCAATTAATTTCTGGGCCACATCCTGACTGATGGCAGCCCATTCTTGCATAATCAATGCTTGGAGTTTGTCAGAATTTGTGGGTTTTTGTTTGTCCACCCGCCTCTTGAGGATTGACCACGAGTTCCCAATGGGATTAAGGTCTGGGGAGTTTCCTGGCCATGGACCCAAAATATCAATGTTTTATTCCCCGAGCCACTTAGTTATCCCTTTTGCCTTATGGCAAGGTGCTCCATAAGAGGCATTGTTCGTCACCAAACTGTTCCTGGATGGTTGGGAGAAGTTGCTCTCGGAGGATGTGTTGGTACCATTCTTTATTCATGGCTGTGTTCTTAGGCAAATTTGTGAGTGAGCCCACTCCCTTGGCTCAGAAGCAACCCCAAACATGAATGGTCTCAGGATGCTTTACTGTTGACATGACACAGGACTGATGGTAGCGCTCACCTTGTCTTCTCCGGACAAGCTTTTTTCCGGATGCCCCAAACAATCGGAAAGGGGATTCATCAGAGAAATTGACTTTACCCCAGTCCTCTGCAGTCCAATCCCTGTACCTTTTGCAGAATATCAGTCTGTCCCTGATGTTTTTCCTGCAAAGTGGCTTCTTTGCTGCCCTTCTTGACACCAGGCCATCCTCCAAAAGTCTTCGCCTCACTGTACGTGCAGATGAACTCACACCTGCCGGCTGCCATTCCTGAGCAAGCTCTGTACTGGTGGTGCCCCGATCCCTCAGCTGAATCAACTTTAGGAGAAGGTCCTGGCGCTTGCTGGACTTTCTTGGGCGCCCTAAAGCCTTCTTCACAACAATTGAACCGCTCTCCTTGAAGTTCTTGATGATCCGAAAAATGGTTGATTTAGGTGCAATCTTACTGGCAGCAATATCCTTGCCTGTGAAGCCCTTTTTGTGCAAAGCAATGATGAAGGCATGTGTTTCCTTGCAGGAAACCATGTTTGACAGAAGGAAGTACAATGATTCCAAGCACCACCCTCCTTTTGAAGCTTCCAGTCTGTTATTTAAACTCAATCAGCATGACAGAGTGATCTCCAGCTTTGGCCTCGTCAACACTCACACCTGTGTTAACGAGAGAATCACTGACATGATGTCAGCTGATCTTTTTGTGGCAGGGCTGAAATGCAGTGGAAATGTTTTTGGGGGATTCAGTTCATTTGCATGGCAAAGAGGGACTTTGCAATAAATTGCAATTCATCTGATCACTCTTCATAACATTCTGGAGTATATGCAAATTGCAAATTCTGGAGTATATGCAAAATGCAAATTCTGGAGTATATGCAAATCATACAAACTGAGGCAGCAGACTGTGAAAATGTATATTTGTGTCATTCTCAAAACTTTTGGCCACGACTCTGATTATCCAGAGAGGGGAGGGCATACTGTATACCTCTATGTATGCAGAGAAATACGGGGGCAACTGAAAGAAATGTTTGCTACTGCAGAGAGAGAGAAAGAGGGTGGGAAAGAGAGAGAGAGGTGAGAGTGAGAGAGCGATGAGGCATGGTGGGGTGTAGATTGAATAAATGTAGTATCTGTAGTATTATTCCCCTGTTCTGCTCACGCACCATTTTCACTCTCCCATTTCCTCTCCTCTCCTCTCCTCTCCTCTCCTCTCCTCTCCTCTCCTCTCCTCTCCTCTCCTCTCCTCTCCTCTCCTCTCCTCTCCTCTCCTCTCCTCTCCTATTCTCTCCTCTCCTCTCCTCTCCTCTCCTCTCCTCTCCTCTCCTCTCCTCTCCTCTCCTCTCCTCTCCTCTCCTTTCCTTTCCTTTCCTTTCCTTTCCTGTCCTTTCCACTCCTCTCCTTTCCTCTCCTGTCCTGTCCTTTCCTCTCCTTTCCTTTCCACTCCTCTCCTCTCCTTTCCTCTCCTTTCCACTCCTCTCCTCTCCTTTCATTTCCTCTCCTCTCCTGTCCTTTAATTTCCTCTCCTCTCCTTTCCTCTCCTTTCCTTTCCACTCCTCTCCTCTCCTTTCCTCTCCTTTCCTCTCCTCTCCTCTCCTGTCCTTTCATTTCCTCTCCTCTCCTTTCCTCTCCTTTCCTTTCCACTCCTCTCCTCTCCTTTCCTCTCCTTTCCTCTCCTCTCCTCTCCTGTCCTTTCCTCTCCTGTCCTTTCCTCTCCTGTCCTGTCCTTTCCTTTCCTTTCCTCTCCTTTCATTTCCTTTCCTTTCCTTTCCTTTCCACTCCTCTCCTCTCCTTTCATCTCCTCTCCTTTAATTTCTTCTCTTTTACTCTCCCTTTCTTTCCTGCAGAGTCCATGCTTGTACATTTTTTTTGTAGAGGCTAATTCTAATTATATACACACTAGGACACACTAGCCCACCCCCAAACCTGCATCCTACCTATACCTTGAGGCATCAGACGCCACTGTATCCTCCCTCCCTCCACACATAAGTATACCTACAGTGTGTAGACACAAACACAAACACAAAACACAAACTCACTAAACCCCCCCACACACACACTTCTCCTGCACATACACACACAAACACCCCGTTCCCCTTCCACCGCACACACATATAATCCCACCATCACACATATAATCCCACCAACACACACATATAATCCCACCAACACACATATAATCCCACCAACACACATATAATCCCACCAACACACATATAATCCCACCAACACACATTTAATCCCACCAACACACAGTTATACAGCCAGAATAACTACAGAACAGTACATGCGTGGTGAAGCACTGTACTCAGAGCTTGGAGCCAGTCCCAGAGCTGGGTAGTCTAATTGATTTATTTGGCACACAGGGCTGCATCCCTCTCTCTCTCTCTCTCTCTCTCTCTCTCTCTCTCTCTCTCTCTCTCTCTCTCTCTCTCTCTCTCTCTCTCTCTCTCTCTCTCTCTCTCCCCCTCCCCCATCTCTCTCTATCTCTCCCCGTCACCCCTCTCTCTCCCCTCTCTGTACCCCTCTCCCTCCCCCTCTCCTTTCCTGCCCTCTCTTGTTTTAAAGGCCTGTCTGTGATTTATTCCCTCCCAGCCATTCTTGTTTTAAAGGCCTGTCTATGATTTATTCTCTACCAGCCATTCTTGTTTTAAAGGCCTGTCTATGATTTATTCTCTACCAGCCATTCTTGTTTTAAAGGCCTGTCTATGATTTATTCCCTCCCAGCCATTCTTGTTTTAAAGGCCTGTCTATGATTTCTGCTCTACCAGCCATTCTTGTTTTAAAGGCCTGTCTATGATTTCTTCTCTACCAGCCATTCTTGTTTTAAAGGCCTGTCTGGCTTGACATGGTCTAATAAACTCTGTATCAGTCAGACTGAAGGCTCTTTACTGTCTGACAGCAAGGATTTTAATAAAGGCCCTCGCAATGCAGAGACGCTGTGTACCAGGTTGTGTGTGTGTGTGTGTGTGTGTGTGTGTGTGTGTGTGTGTGTGTGTGTGTGTGTGTGTGTGTGTGTGTGTGTGTGTGTGTGTGTGTGTGTGTGTGTGTGTGTGTGTGTGTGTGAGTGTGGAAGAAAGTATAGAACTGGAGATATTCAACATTATCAGAGCCAGTGACTGCACATGAATGTAAGCAAGTACGTGTGTGCGTCTGTGAGTGTGTGGGTGTGGGTGTGTGTATCTTTGTGGATAACCCAGTGATCGGAAAGGAGTGGACCAGGGCCTGAGTGACTCACCTCATTACCCTCTCCCTCCCTCCCTCTCTCCCTCTCCCTCCCTCTCTCCCTCTCCCTCCCTCTCTCGCTCTCATCCCCATGCCACTGCTGCCAGCGAGCCCTCATCACAAAGTCCCAATGCATTCTGGTACATTGGGCCACACGTCACACAATGACAGGATCACACACACACACACACACACACACACACACACACACACACACACACACACACACACACACACACACACACACACACACTCACACTCACACGCTACATTTCATCAACTTAATTGTGTGTGTGTGTGTTCTCAAAGTATTCCAGCATCTCATAAGGAATGAGCAGTTAGAAATCTTATGAGCTCTGTGTTGCCCTCGGTACACGTAGCCTATGATCTGCGACTCCAGGATCGTGTACGACTCCAAGATCGTGTACGACTCCAAGATCGTGTACGACTCCAGGATCGTGTACGACTCCAGGATCGTGTACGACTCCAGGATCGTGTACGACTCCAAGATCGTGTACGACTCCAAGATCGTGTACGACTCCAAGATCGTGTACGACTCCAAGATCGTGTACGACTCCAGGATCGTGTACGACTCCAAGATCGTGTACGACTCCAAGATCGTGTACGACTCCAGGATCGTGTACGACTCCAGGATCGTGTACGACTCCAAGATCGTGTACGACTCCAAGATCGTGTACGACTCCAAGATCGTGTACGACTCCAAGATCGTGTACGACTCCAAGATCGTGTACGACTCCAGGATCGTGTACGATGCCAGGATCGTGTACGATGCCAGGATCGTGTACGACTCCAGGATCGTGTACGACTCCAGGATCGTGTACGACTCCAGGATCGTGTACGACTCCAGGATCGTGTACGACTCCAGGATCGTGTACGACTCCAGGATCGTGTACGACTCCAAGATCGTGTACGAATCCAAGATCGTGTACGACTCCAGGATCGTGTACGATGCCAGGATCGTGTACGATGCCAGGATCGTGTACGACTCCAGGATCGTGTACGACTCCAAGATCGTGTACGACTCCAAGATCGTGTACGACTCCAGGATCGTGTACGACTCCAGGATCGTGTACGACTCCAGGACTCCAGGATCGTGTACGATGCCAGGATCGTGTACGATGCCAGGATCGTGTACGACTCCAGGATCGTGTACGACTCCAAGATCGTGTACGACTCCAAGATCGTGTACGACTCCAGGATCGTGTACGACTCCAGGATCGTGTACGACTCCAGGACTCCAGGATCGTGTACGACTCCAAGATCGTGTACGACTCCAGGATCGTGTACGACTCCAGGATCGTGTACGATTCCAAGATCGTGTACGACTCCAGGATCGTGTACGACTCCAGGATCGTGTACGACTCCAGGATCGTGTACGACTCCAGGATCGTGTACGACTCCAAGATCGTGTACGACTCCAAGATCGTGTACGACTCCAGGATCGTGTACGACTCCAGGATCGTGTACGACTCCAGGATCGTGTACGACTCCAAGATCGTGTACGACTCCAAGATCGTGTACGACTCCAGGATCGTGTACGATTCCAAGATCGTGTACGACTCAAAGATCGTGTACGACTCCAGGATCGTGTACGACTCCAGGATCGTGTACGACTCAAAGATCGTGTACGACTCAAAGATCGTGTACGACTCCAGGATCGTGTACGACTCCAGGATCGTGTACGACTCCAAGATCGTGTACGACTCCAAGATCGTGTACGACTCCAGGATCGTGTACGACTCCAGGATCGTGTACGACTCCAGGATCGTGTACGACTCCAGGATCGTGTACGACTCCAGGATCGTGTACGACTCCAAGATCGTGTACGACTCCAGGATCGTGTACGACTCCAGGATCGTGTACGACTCCAGGATCGTGTACGACTCCAAGATCGTGTACGACTCCAAGATCGTGTACGACTCCAGGATCGTGTACGACTCCAGGATCGTGTACGACTCCAGGATCGTGTACGACTCCAGGATCGTGTACGACTCCAGGATCGTGTACGACTCCAGGATCGTGTACGACTCCAGGATCGTGTACGACTCCAGGATCGTGTGCGACTCCAGGATCGTGTGCGACTCCAGGATCGTGTGCGACTCCAGGATCGTGTGCGACTCCAGGATCGTGTACGACTCCAGGATCGTGTGCGACTCCAGGATCGTGTGCGACTCAAAGATCGTGTACGACTCCAGGATCGTGTACGACTCCAGGATCGTGTACGACTCCAGGATCGTGTACGACTCCAGGATCGTGTACGACTCCAGGATCGTGTGCGACTCCAGGATCATGTGCATTCTCCTTTAGTGTTTGAGGTACACAGCTCTCATTTTATATGTCACACCAACATCCACTGATAAAATGTCAACCAACAGCATACTGTATAACGGTTGTGGTCATATATCTGCTGACATATAAGTTATGTGTCTGATACTGTTGGATCATTTACAGCGTTGATTTGAATATAGTATTGTAGGACGGGAGGTTTTAATAATGCATCTTTGAACCGAGATCAAATCCTTTGAAATATGAAACATGAAATAGAGGTTCGCTTGGTTGACTGACAGCTGCTGCAATTGGTGTAATGATGTCCTTCATCGTTTATTTACATGGAGGCTATTATGTGTACTGACTTAGACTGTGATAAGAAATATTCTCTTTGTATTCTCTACTGAATCATTTAATTAAATAACAGATGTTGGACACAAAGCACAATATATTTACAGGTTGAGTACAATTTTTGTGAAACAGAGAAAGAGACAGAGAAAGCAAGAGAGAAAGAAAGAGAGAGACAAACAGAGAGACCAAGAGAGAGAGAGAGATAGAAAGAGAGAGCGAGAGAGAGAGAGAGAGAGAGAGAGAGATAGAAAGAGAGAGACAGGGAGAGAGAGAGAGAGAGACTGAAAGAGAGAGACAGAGAGACAGAGTGAGAGAGAGAGACTGAAAGAGAGAGACAGAGAGACAGAGTGAGAGAGAGAGACAGAGAGAGAGAGAGAGAGAGACAGAGAGAGAGAGAGAGAGAGAGAGAGAGAGAGAGATAGAAAGAGAGAGACAGGGAGAGAGAGAGAGAGAGACTGAAAGAGAGAGACAGAGAGAGACAGAGTGAGAGAGAGAGACAGAGAGAGACAGAGTGAGAGAGATAGAGAAATAAACAGACTTTTCCACCTTTCCATGACAGCCAACTGTTTCCATCTTTTCATCAGCCAATACCAAAACTTGTTGATGAAAGCATTTGTGAATCAATCTGCAGTTTGGTGACAATAGAAGCTCAAAGGGAAGAAGAGAGGGAAGCGTAGAAGAGAAGAGAGGGAAGAGATCAAGCAGCCTGCAGGTTAATACAGGCTGTTTATAAAGGGAGGTGTTTTCATCTGTCTCCAGCAAAGCATCCTTTAATCATTTACACTTTGAACAAGACGGGCCTAATGGCTCCCTCGGGACGCCACGGCAACGGTGGCCATTTTGACAGATTATTTTGTCAGATGTGGAACGGAACGGACGGAGAAGAAGAAAGAAAGAAAGACTTGTTTTAATGGGAAATCTGTTCCTCCCAGAGGAAGAGTTGTGATGTTTATTAGAAAATAAATAAAGAGCGAGAGATAGAAAAACAGAGAAAGGGAGAGCGAGAGAAAGAGAGTTATCTCCCAGAGTTGAGTTCTCTATAGTTGAATTATCTCTGTAGTTAAGTTATCTATAGTTGAATTATCTCTGGAGTTGAGTTCTCTATAGTTGAATTATCTCTGTAGTTAAGTTCTCTATAGTTGAATTATCTCCGTAGTTGAATTATCTCTGTTGTTTAGTTATCTCTATAGTTGAATTATCTCTGTAGTTGAATTATCTCTGTTGTTTAGTTATCTCTATAGTTGAATTATCTCCGTAGTTGAATTATCTCTGTTGTTTAGTTATCTCTATAGTTGAATTATCTCTGGAGTTGAGTTCTCTATAGTTGAATTATCTCTGTAGTTAAGTTCTCTATAGTTGAATTATCTCCGTAGTTGAATTATCTCTGTTGTTTAGTTATCTCTATAGTTGAATTATCTCTGTAGTTGAATTATCTCTGTTGTTTAGTTATCTCTATAGTTGAATTATCTCCGTAGTTGAATTATCTCTGTTGTTTAGTTATCTCTATAGTTGAATTATCTCTGGAGTTGAGTTCTCTATAGTTGAATTATCTCTGTAGTTAAGTTCTCTATAGTTGAATTATCTCCGTAGTTGAATTATCTCTGTTGTTTAGTTATCTCTATAGTTGAATTATCTCTGTAGTTGAATTATCTCTGTTGTTTAGTTATCTCTATAGTTGAATTATCTCTGTAGTTGAATTATCTCTGTTGTTTAGTTATCTCTATAGTTGAATTATCTCCGTAGTTGAATTATCTCTGTTGTTTAGTTATCTCTATAGTTGAATTATCTCCGTAGTTGAATTATCTCTGTTGTTTAGTTATCTCTATAGTTGAATTATCTCTGTAGTTGAATTATCTCTGTTGTTTAGTTATCTCTATAGTTGAATTATCTCGGTAGTTGAATTATCTCTGTTGTTTAGTTATCTCTGTAGTTGAAATATCTCTGTAGTTGAATTATCTCTGTGGTTGAGTTATCTCTGTAGTTTAATTATCTCTGTAGTTTAGTTATCTCTGTAGTTGAGTAGTCGCTGTAGTTAAGTTATCTCTGTCGTAGAATTATCTCTGTAGTTTAGTCTATGACTGGCTAAAGGTGCGCCAATTGATTGGGCTGTTGCCAAGCAGTGTTCCACATCGACCTTCACTTTCCCAGTGTGTCTTAGTATTAAAGATCCACATCGACCTTCACTTTCCCAGTGTGTCTTAGTATTAAAGATCCACATCAACCTTCACTTTCCCAGTGTGTCTTAGTATTAAAGATCCACATCAACCTTCACTTTCCCAGTGTGTCTTAGTATTAAAGATCCACATCAACCTTCACTTTCCCAGTGTGTCTTAGTATTAAAGATCCACATCAACCTTCACTTTCCCAGTGTGTCTTAGTATTAAAGATCCACATCAACCTTCACTTTCCCAGTGTGTCTTAGTATTAAAGATCCACATCGACCTTCACTTTCCCAGTGTGTCTTAGTATTAAAGATCCACATCGACCTTCACTTTCCCAGTGTGTCTTAGTATTAAAGATCCACATCGACCTTCACTTTCCCAGTGTGTCTTAGTATTAAAGATCCACATCGACCTTCACTTTCCCAGTGTGTCTTAGTATTAAAGATCCACATCGACCTTCACTTTCCCAGTGTGTCTTAGTATTAAAGATCCACATCAACCTTCACTTTCCCAGTGTGTCTTAGTATTAAAGATCCACATCAACCTTCACTTTCCCAGTGTGTCTTAGTATTAAAGATCCACATCAACCTTCACTTTCCCAGTGTGTCTTAGTATTAAAGATCCACATCAACCTTCACTTTCCCAGTGTGTCTTAGTATTAAAGATCCACATCAACCTTCACTTTCCCAGTGTGTCTTAGTATTAAAGAGAGATTCACATCAACCTTCCTACTGAACCTGGTCTTGTCACTGTCTGGCCCAGTTCTGGAGAGGTGTCCTTCCCTTCATCTGGGCTCTACCTGTTCCAAATGTCAAGTCCTCTCACTCAAACTCCTCTTTGTTTCTTTTCAAGAATCCCTGAATTATTAAAGAAACTAAATCTACTTTTTTTGAAATTCTTAAAATGTCATGCCTTTACTTACAATCTCTGTCTCAAATGCCACCCTATCCAGGCTCACAATTGGCCCAGCGTTGTCCGGGTTTGGCCGGTGTAGGCCGTCATTGTAAATAACGAATTTGTCCTTCGTGGACTTGCCTAGTTAAAAAAAAGGTTAAATAAAACATCAAATAAAAAAATAAAAAAATTGTGGTCAGAAGAAGTATACTACAAAGGTAATAGGGTGCCATTTGGGAATCACAAAAAGCCGCAATGAATTCCATGTAGTCCCCAGAAGAGAGGAAAACACTTTAACAGCACAGCAGGGTACAACCCCTGACATGCGCCAGTCTAGAGTATTTTACTCTCGGGAATTGTTTGATGCAGTTCCTCTGGATGAGTCAGCACAACAACAGGAAGCTGATGATTAATTCAGACTTTTTGTCATTTGTTTTTTAGGCGGATGCCGTGAGGTTCAAATCCAGAGAGGACTCGACAGTTCATGCCAAAATGACAAACTCAACTCTTACACCGTTCTGTAGAAAAGCATTTGGGATGCTGCAGCCCAGCAGTTACTGTAACATCCCCTTCTCCTAAACTCAGAGATATGGGCTGATCTCTCAAATGGGACTGTTGTGACTACTAACCCAAAAAGACTGGGGACTACGGTTAGTGCAGGTCCCATGAAACAATACCCAATGAATGCTAATCAGATTATTTTTAATTGCACACTAGCTTGCATGCATATGTCCATACGGATTCATCAGTTTGCAGTTATAGTAGTAGGTTTAATTAATTTCCCTCTGGGATGGGGCATTTGGTTGGCTGACATTTAGGCTATGGGCAGATGGAGAGTCAGTGTTCCCCACTGGTCCAGTGATAGAGTATGGGCAGCTGGGTTAGTTTGTATCATTCTCTAGGGGAGATATAACTACAGTAACATATGAACTGACTGTCAGGACATATGTAATTGGAGTCCCCCGTGGGTCTAGGGGAGATATAACTACAGTAACATATGAACTGACTGTCAGGACATATGTAATTGGAGTCCCCCGTGGGTCTTAGTTAAATTCCCATTGCTGGCCTTACTGATGCCAGAGAACATTTAATGAGGCAATAAAGAGATGTTCATCGGGTCTTGAGTCTACAAAACGAGGTTGCCATGGGTTTTGAGTTGCAGTAATCAAAATAAACTGTGGCTCACAGAACGCAGTTCTTCACTGATGGTCCAGTACCCTGAACTCGCTCAAATTAATAAGATCTTGGACAAGCGGATCGTTTAAAAAAAAAAAAAGAAGGAAATTATGACACAGAACAACAACAAAAAACACTTCTCAAAAACGTCTCTGAGCTTCCTTTGTGAATCATCCATCTGTGTCTTTCACACTCGACACGTTAAATTACCACGCAATATTCTGGAGGAAGGTATTCAGACCAGAAGATAGGCTAGTTTACCCAGTCTTTGTCACACTAAAGAAGAATATCACATATTTGGGTTAATACAACGATTTATGCCCATTCTAGTCCTCTCGAGAGTTTAGAGATGACAAGTCCTCCAGAGGGAGAGGAAAGGAGGAGAAAATTAATAAACCACTTGTGAAAAGGAGAGGAAGACAATCCCTTACACTGGATAGATCAAAGAGGACAAGAGAGAGAGAGAGAGAGAGAGAGAGAGAGAGAGAGAGAGAGAGACAGAGAGAGAGCGAGAGACATAGAGACAGAGAGAGAGAGAGAGAGAGAGAGACAGAGAGAGAGAGAGAGAGAGACAGAGAGAGCGATAGACAGAGAGACAGAGAAAGACAGAGAGACAGAGAGAGAGAGACAGAGAGAGACAGAGAGACAGAGAGAGAGACAGAGAGAGAGACAGAGAGAGAGACAGAGAGAGACAGAGAGAGACAGAGAGAGACAGAGAGAGAGAGAGAGAGAGAGAGAGAGAGAGAGAGACAGAGAGAGAGCGAGAGACAGAGAGACAGAGAGAGAGAGAGAGAGAGAGAGAGAGAGAGAGAGAGAGAGAGAGAGAGAGAGAGAGAGAGACAGAGAGAGAGCGAGAGACAGAGACAGAGAGAGAGAGAGAGAGAGAGAGAGAGAGAGAGAGAGAGAGAGAGAGAGAGAGAGAGAGAAACTGTAAACTAACTGTAAACATATCTTCAGTTTTTTGTGTGAGGATTTTTCACTCTTTTTGCTGTTTTTTGAACTAAAGTAGCGCGAACAGCAGACAAACAAATCGGTTGCCATGGCAACGGGGCAGCGGAACAGCGCAGCAGCAGCGGTAGTAGCAGAGCGCACAGACACCATGTCCCCACTCCCCCTCAGCGCAGAATCCATTCTCTACCCAAAAAAGGCCAAAAATGACACAATGAGGAAAGCTTTCAAACAGAAACTACTAGAGGAGAGGCCAGAAACCCTTTTTGCAGACCTCTACAAAAACGGTGATGTGAGTAATCTCATCTTCCTCACTGACCAGCCAAATGCATGGCGCTCAGCAGTCTGCTCTCACTACCCATGCATAAAGAAAGAGGGAATCTGTAATGGGTGGAAGCTGAAAATCAAAGAGACAGACGACCCTGACAGCACCATGATAACAATCAACCTCTACAAGACTGGGACTGTCATGGTGCAAGGTAACATTAGGCTGTTTGAAACAGACTTTCAGACCATTAAGGAGAGAGCGGAGAGAGAGAAGGACACCACCAGTGACATACCCTCCCACAAGACAAACTCCACCAGCACCACCCTCACCCCTACCCTCCCCACCCAAAAAGGCACATCCAGCACCTCTCTTCCCACCATAGTGGAGGACACGCCCCAGGAGGAGAGCGACCCCCTCAGTGCAGAGCAGGCTCAGGCCCTCCTCACCACCATGGCTGCCATGAGGGATGAGTTCACCAAACTGGAGGGGGAGGTGGTCCTGTTCAGGGAGAACATGAGCAAGCAGAAACCAGACAACCACACCTTAGAGGAGCTCCTAACCAAGGTGAGGACAGAGCAGGACAGCAGCCTTGCAACACAGCTGAAAGAGGTTCAGCAAGAGAGAGACGGACTCAAGAGAGAGCTGGCTGATCTAACAAAGGAGGTGAGAGAGCTCCAAAAAGACAGGCAGAGCAGCAATAAGGAGCTGACCACACTAAGAGAGGAGCTGCAGGAGAGAAAGAGAGCAGAAGACAGGCTGCAGGAGCAGATAGATCACCACCCTATGACCTGCCCTCACACAGCAGAGGAGCCCAGCTCAACCAGCCAGACTTCCCCAGCCCTGCCTGCTGCACCCCTCCTCCCCAAACCACAGAACAGCCTCCCACTGACAGTGGCACCGACACAGACCAGCCACACCCCAGCTCCAACACCCACCAGCCCCCACTCTGCCCCCCCCAGTCCAGAAGAAACACTGGCTGACATCGTCCTGTTAATGGACTCAAATGGGAAGTATGTCCAGGAGAAGAAACTTTTCCCTAGACACAAAACGAGAAAGATGTGGTGCCCAACAACGCAGAGTGCCATGGAGCTGCTTGATAAGGCCCATCTCGGGTCGCCAAGCCACATAATCATACATACCGGAAGCAACGACCTGCGTGCTCAGCAGGAGAGGGTGGCGACTTCACTACGGGGAGTGATTGAGAAGGCCTCCGCAATCTTCCCCAACTCAAGAATCATAGTGTCAACCCTTCTACAGAGGAGGGACTTCCACCCTGCCACAATCCAAAGAATAAACGCCAGCCTATCCCGGGACTGTGCCCTGCGACCCAATGTACACCTGGCCCACCATCCCACCCTCGATCTGGACTGTCTCTATGACCATGTTCACCTGTACAGGGAGACAGTCCCCATCCTTGCCAAGACTCTCAAGGACGTCGCTTTAAACCGCAGCCCGACCTCTCCGCCCAGGAACAGCGGAGCAATCTCCACCCCGCCGAGATCACCGAGACAACACCCCGGACCAGCACCCTGGACCCCCCAGCCACGACCACAGCACCACCAACCTCAATGCCCACCACAGCCAGCGCAGCACAGACCACCCCAGCCCAGCTTCAGAGCCACCCAGACGAGGCCTCCCACCCCCCTGCCCCCCACCGCAGATCCACACCTGAAGGAGCCACAGCCCAGCAGAGAGAGCTACGCACAGGCTGTGAGAGGAGCAACTGGCCCAGCCCCCACCAACCAAATGAGTGACATTAAACAAATGCTGAGTCTACTATGCTCACATGTGATAGGCCGAGGGTCATGGTAAGATGAGCACAAGAACACCACCATCCTCACACTACATCCACCCAAGTGGCATGACACAAATTCTATCTTAAATGATAAACAAATCACATTTGCAAAATAAGAGTTTACTTTAATTAAAAAATCCTGTTTTAATGGTTCTTCTTGGATTGTGAATGTTTGTCTCATTTTGAAAGGTAAAGAAAAAAAGTTACGAAGTCTTTTTACGTTGCATGTTGGAATATACAAGGATTGAAGTCCTCTGCTTTTGGGCTAAAGAGCAGAAACCCAGACTTCCTGAAAGAAATTGATGATGTTGATATTGTAGTACTACAGGAAACATGGTGCAGAGGTGATGTTTGCACTGGCTGTCCACTAGGTTATAGGGAGATAATCATACCATCCACTAAATTAAAAGGAATCAAACAGGGCAGAGACTCAGGAGGAATGTTAATATGGTATAAATCTGAACTAATTAATTCAATCGAATTGATCAAAACAGGAGAATTCTTTATCTGGTTAAAAATCAACAAGGAGGCTATCTTGACAGATAAAAACGTATTCCTCTGTGCCACATACATTCCCCCCTCAGAGTCACCCTACTTCAATGAAGAGAGCTTCTCCATTCTAGAGGGGGAGATTAGTCACTTTCAGGCCCAAGGCAACGTACTGGTCTGTGGAGACCTGAATGCTAGAACAGCAGAAGAACAAGACACTATTAACAGTCATGGGGATAAACACCTACCAGGAAGCAATAACCTTTCCCTCCCCACATACCCCCACAGAAACAACTATGACAAAGTGAAAAACAAAAACGGAGTACAGCTCCTGAAGCTCTGTCGAACACTGGGTCTGTACATAGTCAATGGCAGGCTGAGAGGAGACTCTTTTGGCAGGTACACCTACAGCTCATCCCTTGGCAGCAGCACTGTAGACTACTTCCTCACCGACCTAAACCCAGAGTCTCTCAGAGCCTTCACAGTCAGCCCACTAACACCTCTCTCAGACCACAGTAAAATCACAGTGTATCTGAGAAGAGCAGAACCCAACCATGAAGCATCACGGCCCAATAAATTACATGGTACTAAACAAGCCTATAGATGGAGTGCAAACAGTACAGACATCTACCAAAAAGCAATTAGTAGCCAAAAAATACAATCTCTCCTGGACAACTTTTTAGCCTTAACATTCTCCTTCAGCAATGAAGGTGTAAATTTGGCCGTTAGGAACATAAACTTTATATTTGACAAATTAGCCTCCTTGGCTAATCTAAAGAAGCATAAGAGCAAACCAAAAATAACAGATAATGAAAAATGGTTTGATAATGATTGCAAAAATCTAAGAAAGTCATTGAGAAATATATCTAATCAAAAACACAGAGAACCAGACAACAAAAATATACGCCTTCAATATGGGGAAACACTGAAGCAATACAAACGCACCCTAAGAACAAAAAAGGAACAGCACATTAGAAATCAGCTGGTTGGAATTGAGGAATCCATAGAATCAAACCACTTCTGGGAGAATTGGAATAAATTAAACAAACCTCATCATGAGGAATTGGCTATCCAAAATGGGGATATGTGGAGAAATCACTTTGCAAACCTCTACAGCAATATAACAAAGAGCCCAGAACAAAAAGATATACAAGAAAAATTACAAATCCTTGAATTAGCAGTCAAAGACTATCAGAATCCTGTGGATACCCCAATTACAGAAGAAGAATTATTGGAAAAACTATGCAATCTCCAACCCAAAAAGGCCTGTGGTGCTGATGGTATTTTAAATGAAATGATCAAATATACAGACCACAAATTCAAATTGGCTATACTCAAACTCTTCAACATTATCCTCACTGCAGGTATTTTCCCCGATATTTGGAACCAGGGATTGATCACACCAATCTATAAAAATGGAGACAAATTTGACCCAAATAATTAC
>NC_052312.1:3823337-3843337 GCF_016432855.1 Salvelinus namaycush | reverse complement strand
CGACAGGTCAAGGGCAGGCAGAGGTCAGTAATCCAGATAGGGTTCAAAAGGTTCAGGACGGCAGGCAGGCTCAGGGTCAGATCAGGCAGAAAGGTCAAAACTGGGAAAAACTAGAAAACAGGAACTAGAACAGACAGGGAAGCTGGTAGGTTTCACGAAACAAAACGAACTGGCAACAGACAAACAAAAAACACAGGTATAAATACACTGGGGATAATGGGGAAGATGGGCGACACCTGGAGGGGGGTGGAGACCAGCACAAAGGCAGGTGAAACAGATCAGGGTGTGACAGGGAAAACTGATATATATATTTATTCATGTTGGATGATAAAACAAGCTCCAAGCTGTTAAGACCATACTGTGGTCTTTTCTGTTTCACCTGTGCTGAGATTTAATCACATTTAACAAACACAACATTTATCAAAGACAACAACAGATGAAAGTCTGTCTGAGGCATTTCCTCTGTGTGTGTATGTGTATGTGTGTGTGTGTGTGTGTGTGTGTGTGTGTGTGTGTGTGTGTGTGTGTGTGCGTGTGTGTGTGTGTATGATTGAGTGAGTGAGTTTGTGAGTGAGAGAGTGAGTGAGTGAATGAGTGAGTGAGTGAGTGAGTGAGTGACTGAGAGAGTGAGTGAGTGAGTGAGTGAGTGAGAGAGTGAGAGAGTGAGTGAGAGAGTGAGAGAGTGAGAGTGAGTGAAAGAGTGAGAGAGTGAGAGAGTGAGAGAGTGAGTGGTGAGTGAGTGAGTGAGTGAGTGAGTGAGTGAGTGAGTGAGTGAGTGAGTGAGTGAGTGAGTGAGTGAGTGAGTGAGTGAGTGAGTGAGTGAGTGAGCGAGTTTGACCAATTCTAGTCCCCTACCTTAGGGGGTTCTCCCCCGGGATAATTTTTATGTGAAGCTCAGTTCTGGTGCCTTTTTAAAAGGTAATTCTACTCCAAAATGAATGAAAATAAAATTATGCTGACACCATCTAAAATATAATTCCCACCCCTAGAAATAATAAATAATGACCAATTACACACCATATATACAGCCTGTGGTCTATATTATCAGACGTGCTATTAGCAATAAGCATTATCGCCTGTAGCCCAATTGATGCGGCATAGTGTCTATAAATACATAGGCTGAAGCAAGGAGTTTGTCCATCTGCATTTACCTATTGGACACAACATACTGATTGCTATTACTATTATTATTATTATTATTATTATTAATAATAATAATAACATTTTAATATAAATATGAATATATCAATAATTGTTAATTATCATTAAAGCAAATCTTTTTTATTTTCATTTCTTTCTTTTACAAAGTATGTCATTGCTCTTTTAAGAGATTGTACCATTCTCTGTTTCCCGGAAACATGGCTAACTCAGGATATGTTGTCAGAGTTGCTACAGACACCAGCCAGTTTCTTCATGCGTCGCGTCAACAGAAACAAACAAACATGTCTCTGGTAAGAAGAAAGGCTGGGGTGTATGCCTCATGATTAACGACTCATGGTGTAATCATAACAACATACAGGAACTCAAGTCCTTTTATTCACCTGACCTAGAATTTCTTACAATCAAATGCCGACCACATTATTTCCCAAGAGAATTTTCTTCGATTATAGTTGTAGCCGTGTATATCCCCCCCCCCCAAGCAGATACCACGACGGCCCTGAAAGAACATCACTGGACTCTATGTAAACTGGAAACCATATATCCTGAGGCTGCGATCATTGTAGCTGGGGATTTAAACAAAGCTAATTTCAAAACAAGGCTACCTAAATTCGACCAGCACATTGATTGTTGTACCCGCTTGAGCAAAACATTGGACCACTGCTACTCTAACTTCCGCGATGCATACATTGACGGGACAGTAGTGGAGAAGGTGGAAAGTTTTAAGTTCCTGGGCATACACATCACGGACAAACTGAAATGGTCCACCCACACAGACAGCGTGGTGAAGAAGGCGCAACGGCACCTCTTCAACCTCAGGAGGCTGAAGAAATTTGGGTTGTCACCTAAAACCC
The DNA here is from genome assembly GCF_016432855.1 of Salvelinus namaycush. Lineage (NCBI taxonomy): Eukaryota > Metazoa > Chordata > Actinopteri > Salmoniformes > Salmonidae > Salvelinus > Salvelinus namaycush. The sequence goes on along the minus strand of NC_052312.1, from coordinate 3,841,325 downwards.
TCACAAACTTCTACAGATGCACAATCGAGAGCATCCTGTCGGGCTGTATCACCGCCTGACAGGGCAACTGCACCACGCTCAACCGTAAGGCTCTCCAAAGGGTGGTGCGGTCTGCACAACGCATCACCGGGGGCAAACTACCTGCCCTCCAGGACACCTACAGCACCCAATGTCACAGGAAGGTCAAAAAGATCATCATGGACAACAACCACCCGAGCCACTGCCTGTTCACCCCGCAATCATCCAGAAGGCGAGGTCAGTACAGGTGCATCAAAGCTGGGACCGAGAGACTGAAAAACAGCTTCTATCTCAAGGCCATCAGACTGTTAAACAGCCATCGCTAACATAGAGAGGCTGCTGCCAACATACAGACTCAAATCACTGGCCACTTTAATAAATGGATTTAATAATGGTATCACCAGTCACTTTAAATAATGCCACTTTAATAATGTTTACATATCCTACATTACTCATCTCATAGGTATATACTGTATTCTATACCATCTACTGCATCTTGCCTATGGCACACGGCCATCGCTCATCCATATATTAATATGTACATATTCTTTTTCCATCCCCTTACATTGTGTGTATAAGTTAGTCGTTGTGAATTTGTCAGATTACTTGTTAGTTAGCACTGCACTGTCGAAACTAGAAGCACAAGCATTTTGCTACACTGGCATTAACATCTGCTAACCATGTGTATGTGACCAATAACATTTGATTTGAAGAGCTCTGTTGAGCAGCCGCTCCTACACCATGCTTGAAACTTCAGTTGTAAAACTGCAGGAATATTCATCTTGCGTAGAACACACAACAACAAGTCGACTAGGTAAATAGGTCAACTATTCTACAATGATTTAGTTTAATAACACCATTACATGGCAGAAATAGTAGCAGTGGCAAGTTCCATCCTGAGGCTTTGAATACATTTACCAGCAGCTACAGTCGGTTTCACACCGCTGTCTGACTTAAGCGCTGTGCTGATGTGCTTTATAGACTATTTAATTCCCTTCATCTGAACGTTGGAGTGTCGGCAACATTCATGCATGTCAGTTCAGTGCACACTGCGTAACAGAGAAAACAACATTTTTGAGAATACATTTATTTGGGAATATATTTCGTATAACAGACACGCTTCTGGAAAACGTTACCTCCTGCGCACGCACACACATTCCTACAGACAAACAGAGCAAATGATCCCTCAACCTCCTCTGTCCACTGTGCTGAGATGTGAGCAGCCGTCTGTGTCTGATTGGACGCTTCACCCATGAAGTCAAAAGCCAAGGGAGCCAATTAGAGAGCAGTAACAGCCATTCTGCCGTCTCTCTCCCCAAATGAGGCCCTTTCACGGCTTCTGCAGAGCAGCAGTCATCCACAGAGTGATGGGACTGTCTCCTTTTGAGTACCTACAGTACCAGTCAAAAGTTTGGACACACCTAGTCATTCAAGGGTTTTTTTTTTCATTTTTTTTTTCTCACTATTTTCTACATTGTAGAATAATAGTGAAGACATCAAAACTATGAAATAAGACATGGAATCAATTAGTAACCAAAAAAAGTGTTAAACAAATCAAAGTATATTATAGAATTTAGATTCTTCAAAGTAGCCACCCTTTGCCTTGATGACAGCTTTGCACACTCTTGGTATTCTCTCAACCAGCTTCACCTGGAATGCTTTTCCAACAGTCTTGAAGAAGTTCCCACATATGCTGAGCACTTTTTTGCTGCTTTTCCTTCACTCTGCGGTCCAACTCATCCCAAACCATATCAATTGGGTTGAGGTTGGGGGATTGTGGAGGCCAGGTCATCTGATGCAGCATTCAATCACTGTCCTTCTTGGTAAAAGAGCCCTTACAAATCCTGGAGGTGTGTTGGGTCATTGTCCTGTTGAATTTTTTTTTTATAGTCCCACTAAACGCAGACCAGATGGGATGAGGTATTGCTGCAGAATGCTGTGGTAGCCATGCTGGTTAAGTGTGTCTTGAATTCTAAATAAATCACTGACAGTGTCACCAGCAAAGCACCTCCACACCATCACACCTCCTCCTATATGCTTCACTGTGGGAACCACACATGCAGAGATAATCTGTTCACCTACTGTGTGTCTCACAAAGACACGCTGGTTGGAACCAAAAATCTCAAATTTGGAATCATCAGACCAAAGGACAGATTTCCACCGGTCTAATGTCCATTGCCTGTGTTTCTGGGCCCAAGCAAGTCGCTTCTTCTTATTGGTGTCCTTTAGTATTGGTTTATTTGCAGCAATTCGACCATGATTCATGCAGTCTCTTCTGAAAAGTTGATGTTGAAATGTGTTTCTTAATTGAACTCTGTTAAGCATTTATTTGGGCTGCAATTTCTGAGGCTGGTAACTCCAATGAACGTATTCTCTGCAGCAGAGGTAACTCTGGGTCTTCCATTCCTGTGGTGGTCCTCATGAGAGCCAGTTTCATCATAGTGCTTGATGGTTTTTGCAACTGCACTTGAAGAAACTTTCAAAGTTCTTGACATTTTCCGGATCGTTTCTCTTTGCGTATTTGAGCTGTTCTTGCCATAATATGGACTTGGTCTTTTACCAAATAGGAAAATCTTCTGTATCCCACCCCTAACTTGTCACAACACAGCTAATTGGCTCAAACGCATTAAGAAGGAAAGAAATTCCACAAATGAACTTTTAACAAGGCACAACTGTTAATTGAAATGCATTCCAGGAGACTACCTCATTAAGCTGGTTGAGAGAATGCCAAGAGTGCGCAAAGCTGTCATCAAGGCAAAGGGTGGCTCTATCTAAAATATATTTTGATTTGTTTAAGAGTTGTTTGGTTATTACATGATTCCATGTGTGTTATTTCGTAGTTGTGATGTCTTCACTATTATTCTACAATGTAGAAAAGAGTAAAAATACAGAAAAACCATTGAATGAGTAGGTGTGTCCAAACGTTTGACTGGTACTGTACACCTCAAAATCCAATCAGTGTCACAGAAATCACATTTAAGCTGATGTCCTAAATATTGCATTATTTTTCTTGAGTATAGACAGCATCATTTCCAATATTGCTCAACGATTTGAGTCGGATATAGGATCTGGCTAGTAGCTATAGCAGTGGGATTGGCCGGGTGACTGCACACCTTTGACCAATGAAATTTGATATAAGTCGTTGTGTGGTGGCTGTTAAACCGCTCCTGTTGAGTCTGTTAGTGAGGGTAATTAGTGTTGGCTTCTTGCTGTGGGAACTCAGGTGGAATTTCTGACATCTGGGCAATAGGCCTCCGGGGAGGAATATCATTGAAACCTCACACTGCCATACGCAGACTGGCTTAGTTGACCAGATTGGTCTGAATCATTGTAACCCCCCACTGCTTTATAATGACTTAGAGTCAAGCAACAACTGATAACTATATCTAGAAGTCAACAAATCAATAATACAATGATTATAATGTTGGAGCTGTAAGATCCAAACGCCAACGTTTTCCCTGGACTCCTTTAGCTTGTCTTTCTCCGCATCACGTCGTTGAAGGCTGTGTTTGTTTAGAATGCTCTTCAGATCATCTCATGTATTCCTTTACATGGAGTGTAAAGTGACAATATCACCAACGCCGGCATACTTTTCTGTCCTTCAATCTTTATTCATCAGTCAGCATTGACTGCCGGCGAGGCCGCAGCACAAAATCATCTACGTACAAATCACAATGATCTGTCTGTATAACTAACACCACCACAAGTAAAGCACAATGATCTGTCTGTATAACTAACACCACCACAAGTAAAGCACAATGATCTGTCTGTATAACTAACACCACCACAAGTAAAGCACAATGATCTGTCTGTATAATTAACACCACCACAAGTAAAGCACAATGATCTGTCTGTATAACTAACACCACCACAAGTAAAGCACAATGATCTGTCTGTATAACTAACACCACCACAAGTAAAGCACAATGATCTGTCTGTATAACTAACACCACCACAAGCAAAGCACAATGATCTGTCTGTATAACTAACACCACCACAAGTAAATCACAATGATCTGTCTGTATAACTAACACCACCACAAGTAAAGCACAATGATCTGTCTGTATAACTAACACCACCACAAGTAAAGCACAATGATCTGTCTGTATAACTAACACCACCACAAGTAAAGCACAATGATCTGTCTGTATAACTAACACCACCACAAGCAAAGCACAATGATCTGTCTGTATAACTAACACCACCACAAGTAAAGCACAATGATCTGTCTGTATAACTAACACCACCACAAGTAAAGCACAATGATCTGTCTGTATAACTAACACCACCACAAGTAAAGCACAATGATCTGTATGTATAACTAACACCACCACAAGTAAAGCACAATGATCTGTCTGTATAATTAACACCACCACAAGTAAAGCACACTTTTTATTTTTTTATTTAACCATTACTTAACCAGGTAGGCTAGTTGAGAACAAGTTCTCATTTACAACTGTGACCTGGCCAAGAATAAAGCAAAGCAGTTCGACATACACAACAACACATGGAATAAACAAAACATGCAGTCAATAATACAGTTGAAGAAAATCTATATGCAGTGTGTGCAGATGAGGTAAGAAAAGGGAGGTAAGGCAATAAATAGGCCATGGTGGCGAAGTAATTACAATATACCAATTAGACAATGGAGTGATTGATGTGCAGAAGTTGAATGGGCAAGTAGAGATACTGGGGTGCAAAGGAGCAAGATAAATAAATAAATATAGTATGGGGATGAGGTAGTTGAATGGCTATTTGCAGATGGGCTATGTACAGGTGCAGTGATCTGTGAGCTGCACTGACAGCTGGTGCTTAAAGCTAGTGAGGGAGAAATTAGTCTCCAGCTTCAGTGGTTTTGCAGTTCATTCCAGTCATTGGCAGCAGATAACTGGAAGGAAAGGCGGCCAAAGGAGGAATTGGCTTTGGGGGTGGCTAGTGAGACATACCTGCTGGAGCGCGTGCTACGGGTGCTGCTATGGTGACCAGTGAGCTGAGATAAGGCAGGGCTTTACCTAGCAGAGACTTGTAGATGACCTGGAGCCAGTGGGTTTGGCAACGAGTATGAAGCGAGGGCTAGCCAACGAGAGCGTACAGGTCGCAGTGGTGGGTAGTATATGGGGCTTTGGTGACAAAACAGATGGGACTGTGATAGACTGCATCCATTTACTGAGTAGAGTGTTGGAGGCTATTTTTTAAATGACATCGCCGAAGTCGAGGAATGGTAGGATAGTCAGTTTTACGAGGGTATGTTCGGCAGCATGATTGAAGGATGCTTTGCTGTGAAATAGGATGCCGATTCTAGATTTAATTTTGGATTGGAGATGCTTAATGTGAGTCTATAAGGAGAGTTTACAGTCTAACCAGAACCCTAGGTATTTGTAGTTGTCCACATATTCTAAGTCAGAACCGTCCAAAGTAGTGATGCTGGACGGGCGGGCAGGTGCGGGCAGTGGTCGGTTGAAGAGCATGCATTTAGTTTTACTTGCATTTAAGAGCAGTTGGAGGACACGGAAGGAGAGTGGTATGGCATTGAAGCTCGTCTGGAGGTTAGTTAACACAGTGTCCAAAGAAGGGCCAGAAGTATAGGGCTTCGTTGAGTGAAAGGGGCCCAAGCCAATGATCTTTCTGGATAACTAACACCACCACAAGCAAAGCACAATCTCAATCCTGCTTCATAAGTATACTAATCCTTTTGTCTTTAGAAGTTTCTATTGTAGTGAGGTGGGAAGGCACCTAAAAAGGGTAAACTACAAAAAAAACGAAAATAGGAACTGTGGCAGAAATAACAAGGGCTCTTTTGAAATCTCTCGCCTTGTATCACCTTTCATGACTTCTCTAATTGTACTCTTATGGATGAGTATCTCTGCTAGAATGATGTCTATGTGGACTTGTGGCTGGCAGCACCTTCTCACTTATGCAAGTTCTAGGTACGTATGTGTAAACGTACTTGGAGAATAAAGGTGATTCTGATTCTGAAGGGTCACTGGGTGACATTATAAAGACCTCAAGGATGCCGTTTGAAGGACGGATGAAAAGAAGGCAGAACAGGAAGAAGCAGAGAGATGGAGGAGGCTCAATTTGATGAAGAGGGCTGTTGTGATACTCTCCCCAATGGGTGACCATTTATCCTTCGATGAGCACAGTTTGGTATCCTTGCGGGGCCGCAGCATAGAAAACAAAATCCTCTACGTGTAACTAACACCATCGCCACCTGTCATCTCGTGAGTTCTTTCAGAAACACTGTGGGTCGGCTAGTCAGGTCTATCAGAAGCACTGTGGGTCATCTTGTGAGTTCTTTCAGAAACACCGTGGGTCGGCTAGTGAGGTCTGCCAGAAACACTGTGGGTCGGCTAGTCAGGTCTGTCAGAAACACCGTGGGTCGGCTAGTGAGGTCTGTCAGAAACACTGTGGGTCGGCTAGTCAGGTCTGTCAGAAACACCCTGGGTCGGCTAGTCAGGTCTGTCAGAAACACTGTGGGTCATCTTGTGAGTTCTTTCAGAAACACCGTGGGTCGGCTAGTCAAGTCTGTCAGAAACACTGTGGGTCGGCTAGTCAGGTCTGCCAGAAACACTGTGGGTCGGCTAGTCAGGTCTGTCAGAAACACCCTGGGTCGGCTAGTCAGGTCTGTCAGAAACACCCTGGGTCGGCTAGTCAGGTCTGTCAGAAACACTGTGGGTCGGCTAGTCAGGTCTGTCAGAAACACTGTGGGTCGGCTAGTCAGGTCTGTCAGAAACACCCTGGGTCGGCTAGTCAGGTCTGTCAGAAACACCCTGGGTCGGCTAGTCAGGTCTGTCAGAAACACCCTGGGTCGGCTAGTCAGGTCTGTCAGAAACACTGTGGGTCGGCTAGTCAGGTCTGTCAGAAACACTGTGGGTCGGCTAGTCAGGTCTGTCAGAAACACTGTGGGTCGGCTAGTCAGGTCTGTCAGAAACACCGTGGGTCGGCTAGTGAGGTCTGTCAGAAACACTGTGGGTCGGCTAGTCAGGTCTGTCAGAAACACCCTGGGTCGGCTAGTCAGGTCTGTCAGAAACACTGTGGGTCGGCTAGTCAGGTCTGTCAGAAACACTGTGGGTCGGCTAGTCAGGTCTGTCAGAAACACTGTGGGTCGGCTAGTCAGGTCTGTCAGAAACACTGTGGGTCGGCTAGTCAGGTCTGTCAGAAACACTGTGGGTCGGCTAGTCAGGTCTGTCAGAAACACCCTGGGTCGGCTAGTCAGGTCTGTCAGAAACACTGTGGGTCGGCTAGTCAGGTCTGTCAGAAACACTGTGGGTCGGCTAGTCAGGTCTGTCAGAAATACCCTGGGTCGGCTAGTCAGGTCTGTCAGAAACACCCTGGGTCGGCTAGTCAGGTCTGTCAGAAACACTGTGGGTCGGCTAGTCAGGTCTGTCAGAAACACTGTGGGTCGGCTAGTCAGGTCTGTCAGAAACACTGTGGGTCGGCTAGTCAGGTCTGTCAGAAACACCCTGGGTCGGCTAGTCAGGTCTGTCAGAAACACCCTGGGTCGGCTAGTCAGGTCTGTCAGAAACACCCTGGGTCGGCTAGTCAGGTCTGTCAGAAACACTGTGGGTCGGCTAGTCAGGTCTTTGAGAAACACCCTGGGTCGGCTAGTCAGGTCTGTCAGAAACACCCTGGGTCGGCTAGTCAGGTCTGTCAGAAACACCCTGGGTCGGCTAGTCAGGTCTGTCAGAAACACCCTGGGTCGGCTAGTCAGGTCTGTCAGAAACACCCTGGGTCGGCTAGTCAGGTCTGTCAGAAACACTGTGGGTCGGCTAGTCAGGTCTGTCAGAAACACTGTGGGTCGGCTAGTCAGGTCTGTCAGAAACACTGTGGGTCAGCTAGTCAGGTCTGTCAGAAACACTGTGGGTCGACTGAATGCTAGTTGAAACCTCAATGACAGGATATTGGTGAGATAATGTCTGTTCTTATCGTGCTCCATCATCTCTCTTCCTGCCTTAGACCTGACAATATGGCGGTCGGGTTATTGTCCCAGAAGAAAGATGAGCAGCTGTCGACTGATAAAGACACATTAGCTGCTAGGTAGGGAATATGGAGGGGTAAGGCTATTGTGTGTGTGTGTGGTGGGGAGGAGGGGTTAAGTAATGGTGTGTGTGTGTGTGTGTGTCTAGGGGGGTTCAGTAATGGTGTCTGTGTCTGTGTCGGGGGGGGGGGGGGGGGGGGGTTCAGTAACGGTGTATCTGTGTCTGTGTGTCTGGGGGGGTTCAGTAATGGTGTCTGTGTCTGTGTGTCGGGGGGGGGGGGGTTCAGTAATGGTGTGTGTGTGTGTCTAGGGGGGTTCAGTAATGGTGTCTGTGTGTCGGGGGGGGGGGGGGGGGGGTTCAGTAATGGTGTATCTGTGTCTGTGTGTCTGGGGGGTTTCAGTAATTGTGTATCTGTGTCTGTGTGTGTGTATCTGTGTGTATCTGTGCGTGTGCAGGAATGCTCAGTTGTGCCCACATCTTAATAATGGCTGCTACTGTAGTGAAGGACAATCCCACGCTCTATATTTCAACCTTAAAATGCCGTTTCATCAGGGCGTAATAGCATAGTCGGAATGATCAGGATGTGATTGACTGATTCATTTGAACAGCGTGATAAGACACAGTGCCATGTTGTACGACGCGGTGGACATCCGTTGAAGCCGTTCAACAGCAAAGCGTCTCGTTAAACAACAAGACCGTGACGTCCCACTTGGTTTCATTGTGATCAGTCGCGTGAGAGAAATAAAGCAAAGGCAAAGAGGACGATGACGTCGTGACTAGCGACAACGATCACCTTGGATGACATCATCGTAGCCGTGACTGATGTCATAATGGGAGGTCGTGCCACCGTCCACTGAGCAGCAGTGTCTCTCTTTCTCTCTCTCCACCCCTCTCACCCTCTGTCCATCACCCTTTCTCTATCACTCTTTCTCTCTCCCCTGCTCAGAAAAATGCTTTTCTTTTATAACACTCTCCCTCTCCCTCTCCCTCTCCCTCTCTCTATTTTAGTGGAGTTTAAAATCCAGGTTACAGTGCGGCAGTGGAGGTGTCTCAGGCTTTTTGCGAGATTAATTTTGGGGCCCTGGCCCACGCTCCACTACTGTATGTAATGAAAGTGACTCAGGGAATAACTGACTGCAGGATAGAGAAAGAGAGGGCAGGCAAGCCCCCACCGAGATGCTGCCTCGGCAGAAAATACCCCCCCTCCCTCTCCTCTTTTCTCTCTCTCCCTCCATCCCTCCCTCCCTTCACCTCTCCATATTTCCACCACTCCAGTTAATTACTGTAATGGCTTGGCCGTCCTTCGGGGGTGCTTAGGGGGCAGAGGGCGGGTCTGCAGGAAGTGTAACGTCCAGCTCTGTCACGGTCTAACCCCCCCCCCCCCCCCCCCTTCCAGTGCTACATCCTCCCAGCTGAGAGAAGTGTGTAAAGTGGGGTGGATTTGACTCAGAGTGGATTATCACACAATAGCTTCCTACAAACCAATGTCTCTCATTCAGATGTAGACATAAGAGTTTGTAGAGACACAACAGCAGAGAATGCAGTGTGATAATAGCTGTGTGATAATCCACTGTGGTTACCATGTAGTAACTAGCTGTATTATAATACACAGTGGTTACCATGCAGTAACTAGCTGTATTATAATACACAGTGGTTACCATGCAGTAACTAGCTGTATTATAATACACTGTGGTTACCATGCAGTAACTACATTAGCTTTAACTAGCTTTATGATAATCCATTGTGGTTACCATGCAGTAACTAGCTTTATGATAATCCATTGTGGTTACCATGCAGTAACTAGCTGTACGATAATCCACTGTGGTTACCATGCAGTAACTAGCTTTATGATAATCCATTGTGGTTAACATGCATTAACTAGCTGTATGATAATCCAGTAGTTACCATGTAGTAACTATCTGTAGTATAATCCACTGTGGTTACCCATGCAGCAACTAGCTATATTATAATCCGGTGTGGTTACCATGCAGTAGCTAGCTGTACGATAACCCACTGTGGTTACCATGCAGTAACTAGCTGTATGATAATCCATTGTGGTTAACATGCATTAACTAGCTGTATGATAATCCACTGTGGTTACCCATGCAGCAAATAGCTATATTATAATCCGGTGTGGTTACCATGCAGTAACTAACTGTACGATAACCCAGTGTGGTTTCCATGCAGTAACTAACTGTGTGATAATACAGAGTGGTTACCATACAATAGCTAGCTCTATATTAAGTGGTGTCTTGTAGAAATGCTCTCTTGTATGAAAAGGTGTTCACCAGTTACATTGAAAATGATTCAGCCGGATCGAGTCCACTCAGTCTGACAACTGTTGGAGAAATACCAAATAGTGCCTTTTTCCTGCTGATAAAGCACGTTGTGTCAAGGCTCCGGAGAAGGTCCAGATGCAGAAAGTTTAGAAGTAAAGTTTATTACAAAAACAAGGGGGCAGTTAATGCCTGGTCGGGGGCAGGCAGAGGTCAGTAATCCAGGGTGGTGTGACAAGGTAGAGAATGGCAGGCAGGCCCAGGGTCAGGGCAGGTAGAATGGTCAGAACCGGGAAAACTAGAAAACAGGAACTATAGAAAGACAGGAGCACGGGAAAAACACTGGTAGGCTTGATGAAACAAAACGAATTGGCAACAGACAAACAGAGAACAGAGGTATAAATACACAGGGGATAATGGGGAAGTTGGGCGACACCTGGAGGAGGGTGGAGACAAGCACAAAGACAGGTGAAACAAATCAGGGTGTGACACGCTGTGTGTTTAGGATGCTGTGTGTTTAGGATGCTGTGTGTTTAGTAGTTATTCAGATAGTTATTCAGCCAACCTTGATAGTACGTTAGGGTTATTCACCTGTCACGTTCCTGACCGGTTTTCTGTTATTTTGTATGTGTTTGACGGTCAGGGCGTGAGTTTGGGTGGGTAGTCTATGTTATGTGTTTCTGTGTTGGTTTAAGGGTGACCTGATATGGCTCTCAATTAGAGGCAGGTGGTTTTCATTTCCTCTGATTGAGAGCCATATTAAGGTAGGTGTTGTCACATTGATTGTTGTGGGTGGTTGTCTCCTGTGTCTGTGTTTGTCGCGCCACACGGGACTGTCTCGGTTTGTTTGTTCGTTCGGTTTTGTGTAGTCTGTTTTCCTGTTCGTGCGTTCTTCGTGTATCATGTAAGTTCTTACGTTCAGGTCAGTCTACGTCGTTTGTTGTTTTGTATTTTTTCAAGTGTTCTTTGTGTTTTCGGTTTATTTAATAAATATCATGTCAAATCGCAACGCTGCATTTTGGTTTAATCCCTGCTCCTCCTCTTCGAATGAAGAGGAGGAGGAACGCCGTTACAGAACCACCCACCGAACCAGAACCAAGCAGCGTGAATTCGAGCAGTGGCCTGCTACACAGGATTATTGGAGTTGGGAGGAAATATTGGACGGAAAAGGTCCATGGGCACAGCCGGGAGAATATCGCCGTCCCAAAGCTGAGCTGGAGGCAGCGAAAGCAGAGAGGCGGCGATATGAGGAGGCAGCAAGGAGACGTGGCTGGAAGCCGGAGAATCAAGCTCAAGACCGGAGATATGAAGGTACGCGGCTAGCAAGGAAGCCCGAGAAGAAACCCCAAAAATTTCTTGGGGGGGGGCTAAGAGGTAGTGGGCCAAGGGCAGGTAGGAGACCTGCGCCCACTTCCCAGGCTAACCGTGGAGAGCGGGAGTACGGGCAGACACCGTGTTACGCAGTAGAGCGCACGGTGTCTCCTGTACGTGTGCATAGCCCGGTGCGGGTTATTCCACCTCCCCGCACTGGTAGGGCTAGATTGAGCATTGAGCCAAGTGCCATGAAGCCGGCTCTACATATCTGGCCACCAGTACGTCTCCTTGGGCCGGCTTACATGGCACCAGCCTTACGCATGGTGTCCCCGGTTCGCCTACATAGCCCGGTGCGGGTTATTCCACCTCCCCGCACTGGGCGGGCGACGGGGAGCATTCAACCAGGTAAGGTTGGGCAGGCTCAGTGCTCAAGGGAGCCAGTACGCCTGCACGGTCCGGTATTTCCGGCGCCACCTCCCCGACTCAGCCCAGTACCACCAGTGCCTACACCACGCACCAGGCTTCCAGTGCGTTTCCAGAGCCCTGTTCCTCCTCCACGCACTCTCCCTATGGTGCGTGTCTCCAGCCCAGTGCCTCCAGTTCCGGCACCACGCACTAAGCCTCCTGTGCGTCTCCAGAGCCCTGTACGCACTGTTCCTTCTCCCCGTACTCGTCCTGATGTGCGTGCACTCAGCCCGGTGCCACCAGTGCCGGTACCACGCACCAGGCCTATAGTGCGCTTCGAGAGGTCAGTGTGCCCTGTCCCTGCTCCCCGCACTAGCCTGAAGGTGCGTGTCCTTAGCCCGGTGCCTCCAGTTCCGGCACCACGCACCAGGCCTACAGTGCGCCTCATCCGGCCAGAGCCATCCGTCTCCCCAGCGCCATCTGAGCCATCCGTCTCCCCAGCGCCATCTGAGCCATCCGTCTCCCCAGCGCCATCTGAGCCATCCGTCTCCCCAGCGCCATCTGAGCCATCCGTCTCCCCAGCGCCATCTGAGCCATCCGTCTCCCCAGCGTCATCTGAGCCATCCGTCTGCCCAGTGCCGTCTGAGCCATCCGTCTGTCCCGAGCCATTAGAGCCGCCCGTCTGTCCCGAGCCGTCAGAGCCGTTAGTCAGTCAGGAGCCGCTAGAGCCATTCGTCAGTCAGGATCTGCCAGAGCCGCCAACCAGACAGGATCTGCCAGAGCCGCCAACCAGACAGGATCTGCCAGAGCCGCCAACCAGACAGGATCTGCCAGAGCCGCCAACCAGACAGGATCTGCCAGAGCCGCCAACCAGACAGGATCTGCCAGAGCCGCCAACCAGCCATGAGCGTCCAGAGCCGTCAGCCAGCCATGAGCGTCCAGAGCCGTCAGCCAGCCATGAGCGTCCAGAGCCGTCAGCCAGCCATGAGCGTCCAGAGCCGTCAGCCAGCCATGAGCGTCCAGAGCCGTCAGCCAGCCATGAGCGTCCAGAGCCGTCAGCCAGCCATGAGCGTCCAGAGCCGTCAGCCAGCCATGAGCGTCCAGAGCCGTCAGCCAGTCATGAGCTGCCCCTCAGCCCAGAGCGGTCATTTATCCAGAACTGCCCCTCAGTCCAGAGCTGTCTCTCTGTCCGGAGCTGCCCTTCAGTCCGGAGTTGCCCCTCTATCCTGAGCTACCTCTCTATCCTGACCTACCTCTCTGTCCTGAGCTATATCTCTGTCCTGAGCTACCTTATCCCGGTGCTGCCCCTTGTCCCGGTGCTGCCCCTTATCTTAAAGTTACCAGTTAAATTAAGTGGGTGTAAGACGAGGGTGGTCATTCTAAGGGGGAGACGTAAGCTGGGATTGACTATGGTGGGGTGGGGACCTCGCCCAGAGCCTGAGCCACCACCGTGGTCAGACGCCCACCCAGACCCTCCCCTAGACTTTTGGTGGTACGTTCGGAGTACGCACCTTGAGGGGGGGGTTATGTCACGTTCCTGACCGGTTTTCTGTTATTTTGTATGTGTTTGACGGTCAGGGCGTGAGTTTGGGTGGGTAGTCTATGTTATGTGTTTCTGTGTTGGTTTAAGGGTGACCTGATATGGCTCTCAATTAGAGGCAGGTGGTTTTCATTTCCTCTGATTGAGAGCCATATTAAGGTAGGTGTTGTCACATTGATTGTTGTGGGTGGTTGTCTCCTGTGTCTGTGTTTGTCGCGCCACACGGGACTGTCTCGGTTTGTTTGTTCGTTCGGTTTTGTGTAGTCTGTTTTCCTGTTCGTGCGTTCTTCGTGTATCATGTAAGTTCTTACGTTCAGGTCAGTCTACGTCGTTTGTTGTTTTGTATTTTTTCAAGTGTTCTTTGTGTTTTCGGTTTATTTAATAAATATCATGTCAAATCGCAACGCTGCATTTTGGTTTAATCCCTGCTCCTCCTCTTCGAATGAAGAGGAGGAGGAACGCCGTTACAGAACCACCCACCGAACCAGAACCAAGCAGCGTGAATTCGAGCAGTGGCCTGCTACACAGGATTATTGGAGTTGGGAGGAAATATTGGACGGAAAAGGTCCATGGGCACAGCCGGGAGAATATCGCCGTCCCAAAGCTGAGCTGGAGGCAGCGAAAGCAGAGAGGCGGCGATATGAGGAGGCAGCAAGGAGACGTGGCTGGAAGCCGGAGAATCAAGCTCAAGACCGGAGATATGAAGGTACGCGGCTAGCAAGGAAGCCCGAGAAGAAACCCCAAAAATTTCTTGGGGGGGGGCTAAGAGGTAGTGGGCCAAGGGCAGGTAGGAGACCTGCGCCCACTTCCCAGGCTAACCGTGGAGAGCGGGAGTACGGGCAGACACCGTGTTACGCAGTAGAGCGCACGGTGTCTCCTGTACGTGTGCATAGCCCGGTGCGGGTTATTCCACCTCCCCGCACTGGTAGGGCTAGATTGAGCATTGAGCCAAGTGCCATGAAGCCGGCTCTACATATCTGGCCACCAGTACGTCTCCTTGGGCCGGCTTACATGGCACCAGCCTTACGCATGGTGTCCCCGGTTCGCCTACATAGCCCGGTGCGGGTTATTCCACCTCCCCGCACTGGGCGGGCGACGGGGAGCATTCAACCAGGTAAGGTTGGGCAGGCTCAGTGCTCAAGGGAGCCAGTACGCCTGCACGGTCCGGTATTTCCGGCGCCACCTCCCCGACTCAGCCCAGTACCACCAGTGCCTACACCACGCACCAGGCTTCCAGTGCGTTTCCAGAGCCCTGTTCCTCCTCCACGCACTCTCCCTATGGTGCGTGTCTCCAGCCCAGTGCCTCCAGTTCCGGCACCACGCACTAAGCCTCCTGTGCGTCTCCAGAGCCCTGTACGCACTGTTCCTTCTCCCCGTACTCGTCCTGATGTGCGTGCACTCAGCCCGGTGCCACCAGTGCCGGTACCACGCACCAGGCCTATAGTGCGCTTCGAGAGGTCAGTGTGCCCTGTCCCTGCTCCCCGCACTAGCCTGAAGGTGCGTGTCCTTAGCCCGGTGCCTCCAGTTCCGGCACCACGCACCAGGCCTACAGTGCGCCTCATCCGGCCAGAGCCATCCGTCTCCCCAGCGCCATCTGAGCCATCCGTCTCCCCAGCGCCATCTGAGCCATCCGTCTCCCCAGCGCCATCTGAGCCATCCGTCTCCCCAGCGCCATCTGAGCCATCCGTCTCCCCAGCGCCATCTGAGCCATCCGTCTCCCCAGCGTCATCTGAGCCATCCGTCTGCCCAGTGCCGTCTGAGCCATCCGTCTGTCCCGAGCCATTAGAGCCGCCCGTCTGTCCCGAGCCGTCAGAGCCGTTAGTCAGTCAGGAGCCGCTAGAGCCATTCGTCAGTCAGGATCTGCCAGAGCCGCCAACCAGACAGGATCTGCCAGAGCCGCCAACCAGACAGGATCTGCCAGAGCCGCCAACCAGACAGGATCTGCCAGAGCCGCCAACCAGACAGGATCTGCCAGAGCCGCCAACCAGACAGGATCTGCCAGAGCCGCCAACCAGACAGGATCTGCCAGAGCCGCCAACCAGCCATGAGCGTCCAGAGCCGTCAGCCAGCCATGAGCGTCCAGAGCCGTCAGCCAGCCATGAGCGTCCAGAGCCGTCAGCCAGCCATGAGCGTCCAGAGCCGTCAGCCAGCCATGAGCGTCCAGAGCCGTCAGCCAGCCATGAGCGTCCAGAGCCGTCAGCCAGCCATGAGCGTCCAGAGCCGTCAGCCAGCCATGAGCGTCCAGAGCCGTCAGCCAGCCATGAGCGTCCAGAGCCGTCAGCCAGCCATGAGCGTCCAGAGCCGTCAGCCAGTCATGAGCTGCCCCTCAGCCCAGAGCGGTCATTTATCCAGAACTGCCCCTCAGTCCAGAGCTGTCTCTCTGTC
This sequence comes from Salvelinus namaycush, assembly GCF_016432855.1. NCBI lineage: Eukaryota > Metazoa > Chordata > Actinopteri > Salmoniformes > Salmonidae > Salvelinus > Salvelinus namaycush. The sequence continues at coordinate 3,825,408 of NC_052312.1, read as the reverse complement.
CGGAGCTGCCCTTCAGTCCGGAGTTGCCCCTCTATCCTGAGCTACCTCTCTATCCTGACCTACCTCTCTGTCCTGAGCTATATCTCTGTCCTGAGCTACCTTATCCCGGTGCTGCCCCTTGTCCCGGTGCTGCCCCTTATCTTAAAGTTACCAGTTAAATTAAGTGGGTGTAAGACGAGGGTGGTCATTCTAAGGGGGAGACGTAAGCTGGGATTGACTATGGTGGGGTGGGGACCTCGCCCAGAGCCTGAGCCACCACCGTGGTCAGACGCCCACCCAGACCCTCCCCTAGACTTTTGGTGGTGCGTTCGGAGTACGCACCTTGAGGGGGGGGTTATGTCACGTTCCTGACCGGTTTTCTGTTATTTTGTATGTGTTTGACGGTCAGGGCGTGAGTTTGGGTGGGTAGTCTATGTTATGTGTTTCTATGTTGGTTAAAGGGTGACCTGATATGGCTCTCAATTAGAGGCAGGTGGTTTTCATTTCCTCTGATTGAGAGCCATATTAAGGTAGGGGTTGTCACATTGATTGTTGTGGGTGGTTGTCTCCTGTGTCTGTGTTTGTCGCGCCACACGGGACTGTCTCGGTTTGTTTGTTCGTTCGGTTTTGTGTAGTCTGTTTTCCTGTTCGTGCGTTCTTCGTGTATCATGTAAGTTCTTACGTTCAGGTCAGTCTACGTCGTTTGTTGTTTTGTATTTTTTCAAGTGTTCTTTGTGTTTTCGGTTTATTTAATAAATATCATGTCAAATCGCAACGCTGCATTTTGGTTTAATCCCTGCTCCTCCTCTTCGAATGAAGAGGAGGAGGAACGCCGTTACATCACCCATCCCTGATAGTTATTCAGCCAACCCTGATAGTTATTCACCCAACCCTGATAGTTATTCAGATAGTTATTCAGCCAACCCTGATAGTTATTCACCCAACCCTGATAGTTATTCACCCATCCCTGATAGTTATTCACCCAACCCTGATAGTTATTCTTCCAACCCTGATAGTTATTCTTCCAACCCTGATAGTTATTCAGCTAACCCTGATAGTTATTCAGCTAACCCTGATAGTTATTCACCCATCCCTGATAGTTATTCACCCATCCCTGATAGTTATTCAGCTAACCCTGATAGTTATTCAGCTAACCCTGATAGTTATTCTTCCAACCCTGATAGTTATTCACCCAACCCTGATAGTTATTCACCCAATCCTGATAGTTATTCAGCCAACCCTGATAGTTATTCAGCCAACCCTGATAGTTATTCACCCAACCCTGATAGTTATTCAGCCAACCCTGATAGTTATTCACCCATCCCTGATAGTTATTCAGCTAACCCTGATAGTTATTCAGCTAACCCTGATAGTTATTCTTCCAACCCTGATAGTTATTCACCCAACCCTGATAGTTATTCACCCAACCCTGATAGTTATTCAGCCAACCCTGATAGTTATTCACCCAACCCTGATAGTTATTCACCCAACCCTGATAGTTATTCACCCAACCCTGATAGTTATTCAGCTAACCCTGATAGTTATTCAGCTAACCCTGATAGTTATTCAGCCAACCCTGATAGTTATTCACCCAACCCTGATAGTTATTCACCCAACCCTGATAGTTATTCACCCAACCCTGATAGTTATTCAGCTAACCCTGATAGTTATTCAGCCAACCCTGATAGTTATTCACCCAACCCTGATAGTTATTCACCCAACCCTGATAGTTATTCAGCCAACACTGATAGTTATTCAGCTAACCCTGATAGTTATTCAGCTAACCCTGATAGTTATTCAGCCAACCCTGATAGTTATTCACCCAACCCTGATAGTTATTCAGCCAACCCTGATAGTTATTCACCCAACCCTGATAGTTATTCACCCAACCCTGATAGTTATTCACCCAACCCTGATAGTTATTCACCCAACCCTGATAGTTATTCACCCAACCCTGATAGTTATTCAGCCAACCCTGATAGTTATTCAGCCAACCCTGATAGTACGGTAGGGTTATTCACCCAACCCTGATAGTTATTCAGCCAACCCTGATAGTTATTCACCCAACCCTGATAGTTATTCAGCCAACCCT
>NC_052312.1:3810837-3820837 GCF_016432855.1 Salvelinus namaycush | reverse complement strand
TCGCAGCTAGCTAGCTGCTATCCAAGTGGCTGCTCCTGGCTAATGTCTCTGTCCCGAAGCAAGCACCAATTAGCCTGGAGCTAGCCTATGCTAGGCCCATCTCCAGGCCAGCTGAAGAGGTCCATCAGCCACTCCATGGGCTACAATACCTATTTTGCCAATTGGCCTGGACCCCTTTTACTGCCGATACGGAGCCCCGCCAATCCTTCACGACTGGTCTACCGACGTAATCCGCCCGAAAGGGTTTTCAACAGGCTCCTCCGTCGCGATGTCCCATGAATGCCCATCTGCTAGATTGCTAGCCACGGCCCGCTAGCTGTCTATAGCATATCGGACTGTTAGCTGTAGAGGTCTATCAGCCAATTTTCTTGGGCTAAATATCTATTTTGCCAATTGGCCTAGACCCTTTTACTACACGGAGCCCTGCCGATCCATCATGACTGGTCTGCCGACGTAACCGTCCGAGGGGGATACAGCTGACTCTTCCGTCGCGACGTCCCCCTAAGGACCTTCTGCTAGCCTGCTAGCCCCGGCCCGTTAGCTGTCTGAATCGCCGTGTCTCCAGCCATGCCTAGCTACTCACTAGACCCCATGATCACTCGGCTACGCATGCCTCTCCCTAATGTCAATATGCCTTGTCCATTGCTGTTTTGGTTAGTGATTATTGTCTTATTTCACTGTAGATCCTCCAGCCCTGCTCATTATGCCTTAGCTAGTCCTTTTGTTCCACCTCCCACACATGCGGTAACCTCATCTGGTTTAAATGGTGTCTCTAGAGACAATAGCTCTCTCATCGTCACTCAATGCCTAGGTTTACCTCCACTGTATTCAAATCAAATGAAATGTATTTATATAGCCCTTCTTACATCAGCTGATATATCAAAGTGTTGTACAGCCTAAAACCCCAAACAGCAAGCAATGCAGGTGTGGAAGCACGGTGGCTAGGAAAACTCCCTAGAAAGGCCAAAACCTAGGAAGAAAGGAACCAGGCAACCACCAACTTACCATCCTGAGAAATGCAAGTGTCATACATCGTTTAAAAGCTTAACTTCGTGTTAATCCAACCGCGTTGTCAGATTTCAAAAAGGCTTCACGGTGAAAGCACACCATGAGATTATCTGAGGACAGCGCCCCACACCAAAATACTTTTTCAAACCAGCACAAGCGTCACAAAATCACAAATATAGATCCAATAAATCACTTACCTTTGAAGATCTTCCACTGTTTGCAATCCCAAGGGTCCTAGCTACACAGAAAATGTGTCATTTTGTTCGATAAAGTCCTTCTTTATATCGCAAAAATGTCTGTTTAGTTAGCGCGTTGATTCAGTAATCCACTCGTTCAACATGCATACAAACAAAAAGTTACCAGTAAAGTTCGTCCAAACAAGTCAAACGATGTTTCTAATTATTCCTCAAGTACTCTAATATCTAAATAAATGATCAAATTTAAGACGGAGAATAGTATGTTCAATAGGGAAGATAAATAACGAAGAGCGCACCTCATTCACGCGAGCAACAAGACTCATTTTCTAATGAGAGACACCTTGGAAAAACTACAACTACTCATTTGTTTTTCAAAAAACAAGCCTGAAACCCTTTCTAAAGACTCTTGACATGTAGTGGAAGCCATAGGAACTGCAATCTGGGAGGAATTATTTTGAATAATTGATAGGATTGCATTGAAATGGCCTGTGACCTCAAAAATTTTTTTGCCCGGATGGATTCTCCTCTGGTTATCGCCTGCCATATATGTTCTGTTATACTCACAGAAATTATTTTAACAGTTTTAGAAACTTCAGAGTGTTTTCTATCCAATGCAACAAATAACATGCATATCCTAGCTTCCGGGTCTGAGTAACAGCCAGTTTACTTTGGACATGTCAGTCTTCCGGAATTCAGGATGCTGCCCCCTAGCCTTAAAAAGTTAAAACACTTCAGCGAGCAGGCCTTTGTAATCGACCTGGCCCGGGTATCCTGGAGGGATATTGACCTCATTCCGTCAGTAGAGGATGCCTGATTAATCTTTTAAAGTGCTTTCCTCACCATCTTAAGTAAGCATTCCCCATTAAAAAAATGTAGAACCAGGAACAGATATAGCCCTTGGTTCACAACAGACCTGACTGCCCTTGACCAGCACAAAAACATCCTGTGGCATTCTGCATTAGCATCGAATAGCCGCCGTGATATGCAACTTTTCAGGAAAGTTAGGAACCAATATACACAGGCAGTTAGGAAAGCTAAGGCTAGTTTTTCAAACAGAAATTTTCATCCTGTAGCACAAACTCCAAAAAGTTTTGGTACACTAAAGTCCATGGAGAATAAGAGCACCTCCTCCTAGCTGCCCACTGCACTGAGGCTAGGAAACACTGTTACCACCGATAAATCCACGATAATTGAGAATTTCAATAAGCATTTTTCTAGAGCTGGCCATGATTTCCACCTGGCTACCCCTACCCCGGTCAACAGTCCTGCACCCCCCTCAGTAACTTGCCCAAGCCTCGCCCATTTCTCCTTCACTCAAATCCAGATAGCCGATGTTCTGAAAGAGCTGCAAAATCTGGACCCCTACAAATCAGCCGGGCTAGACAATCTGGACCCTCTCTTTCTAAAATTATCCACCGCAATTGTTCCAACCCCTATTACTAGCCTGTTCAACCTCTCTTTTGTATCATCTGAGATCCCCAAACAGAGTAAAGCTGTCGTGGTCATCCCCCTCTTCAAAATGGGGCAACACTCTAGACCCAAACTGTTACACACCTATATCTACCCTACCCTGCCTTTCTAAGGTCTTCAAAAGCCATGTTAACAAACAGATCACCAACCATTTCGAATCCCACCGTACCTTCTCCGCTATGCAATCTGGTTTCAGAGCTGGTCATGGGTGCACACTCAAGGTCCTAAACGATATCATAACCGCCATCGATAAGAGACATTACTGTGCAGCTGTATTCATCGACCTGGCCAAGGCTTTCTACTCTGTCAATAACCACATTCTTATCGGCAGACTCAACATCCTTGGTTTCTCAAATGACTGCCTCGCCTGGTTCACATACTACTTCTCAGACAGAGTTCAGTGTGTCAAATTGGAGGGCCTGTTGTCCGGACCTCTGGCAGTCTCTATGGGGGTGCCACAGGTTTCAATTCTCGGGCCGACTCTTTTCTCTGTATACATCCATGATGTCGCTCTTGCTGCTGGTGATTCTCTGATCCACCTCTACGCAGACGACACCATTCCGTATACTTCTGGCCCTTCTTTGGACACTAACCTCCAGACGAGCTTCAATGCCATACAACTCTCCTTCCGTGGCCTCCAACTGCTCTTAAATGCAAGTAAAACTAAATGCATGCTCTTCAACCGATCGCTGCCTGCACCTGCCCTCCCATCCAGCATCACTACTCTGGACGGTTCTGAATTGTTCTGAATATGTGGACAACTACAAATACCTAGGTGTCTGGTTAGATAGTAAACTCTCCTTCCAGACTCACATTAAATCTAGAATCGGCTTCCTATTTCACAACAAAGCATCCTTCACTCATGCTGCCAAACATACCCTCGTAAAACTGACTATCCTACCGATCCTTGACTTCGGCAATGTCATTTACAAAATAGCCTCCAACACTCTACTCAGCAAATTGGATGCAGTCAATCACAGTGCCATCTGTTTTGTCACCAAAGCCCCACTACTGGCTGTGTGCTCTCGTTGGCTGGCCCTCGATTCATACTCGTCGCCAAAACCACTGGCTTCAGGTCATCTATAAGTCTTTGCTAGGTAAAGCCCCGCCTTATCTCAGCTCACTGGTCACCATAACAGCACCCACCCGTAGCACGCGCTCCAGCAGGTATATTTCACTGGTCACCCCCAAAGCCAATTCCTACTTTGGTCGCCTTTCCTTCCAGTTCTCTGCTGCCAATGACTGGAACGAATTGCAAAAATCACTGAAGCTGGAGACTCATATCTCTCTCTCTAACTTTAAGCACCAGCTGTCAGAACAGCTCACAGATCACTGCACCTGTACATAGCCCATCTGTAAATAGCCCATCCAACTACCTCATCCCCGTACTGTTATTTATTTTTTTGCTCCTTTGTACCCCAGTATCTCTACTTGCACATTCATCTTCTGCACATCAATCACTTTAGTGTTTAATTGCTAAATTGTAATTATTTCGCCACTATGGCCTATTTATTGCCTTACCTCCCTTATCTTACCTAATTTGCACACACTGTATATAGACTTTTCTATTGTGTTATTGACTGTACGTTTGTTTATTCCATGTGTAACTCTGTGTTGTTTGTCTCACTGCTTTGCTTTATCTTGGCGAGGTCGCAGTTGTAAATGAGAACTTGTTCTCAACTGGCTTACCTGGTTAAATAAAAGGTGAAATAAAAAAATTAAAATAAATGATTAAATAAATATGTTTCCATACCAATAAAGCCCCTTGAATTGAATTGAGAGAGAGAGAGAGAGAAGAGCCAGAGAGAGAGAGACAGAAGAGACAGAGAGAGACAGACAGAGAGAGAGAGAAGAGACAGAGAGAGAGAGAGAGAGAGAGCTTCATATGTTTTCAGTGGAGAGAGACAGTGAGAGATGCTTTCAGTATTCCATAATGGCGTATTGTCTTTTGACACGGGGGTGATTCTATCTGTCCCTTGTTTCTGGATAACAGCTTTAGTTCTTTGACGTCTCTCTCTCTCTCTCTCTCTCTCTCTCTCTCTCTCTCTCTCTCTCTCTCTCTCTCTCTCTCTCTCTCTCTCTCTCTCTCTCTCTCTCTCTCTCTCTCTCTGTCTTTCTCTCTCCCCCTCTCTGTCTCTCTCTCTCTGTCTTTCTCTCTCCCCCTCTCTCTCTCTGTCTCTCTCTGTCTCTCTCAGAGGTGTGACTCCCATAGTTCTTTGGGAGCGTAGACAGTATGTCTCGACAGCTGAGATGCCAATCCCTCTAACAGCCTATCAACCCTGGGATCACAGCCAGCGACACGTTCTCTGGCAAGGACAACCCTGTCGACGTTACCGTGGGGCATGGACCATGAATTCAAACACACCCAACCACATTCAGCCAACCATACAACCGCTGAGTTCAATACACTAAGTCAAATTTGTACAAAAAAACTTTAACATCCAAAGCACTAGCTAGCTAGCTAACTCTGTAACTGTCCAGCTTTGATTTACCAATACATTTTTATACTAAGGGGCTATTAGTACCATCTATTCTGGGATGGAAAAGTCCTGGCAGCTCCTTAATCCCCTAGAGTCGATTGATCCACATCAAAATCAGTCAGTTTAACATACAAATCTGTTAGTTTCTTTTGCATTGGAAGCGTCTCAATCCACCACATCTGCCGATGACGTTGAAAGGTGTCAGAGCGAGAGTGGTGTTTGTCAGACCATGAGACATCCCATCTGAGGTGAAAGGTGACAGAGCCAGAGAGTGGTGTTTGTCAGACCATGAGACATCCCATCTGAGGTGAAAGGTGACAGAGCCAGAGAGTGGTGTCAGTCAGACCATGAGACATCCCATCGGAGGTGAAAGGTGACAGAGCCAGAGAGTGGTGTCCGTCAGATCATGAGACATCCCATCTGAGGTGAAAGGTGACAGAGCCAGAGAGTGGTGTCCGTCAGACCATGAGACATCCCATCTGAGGTGAAAGGTGACAGAGCCAAAGAGTGGTGTCAGTCAGACCATGAGACATCCCATCTGAGGTGAAAGGTGACAGAGCCAGAGAGTGGTGTTTGTCAGACCATGAGACATCCCATCTGAGGTGAAAGGTGACAGAGCCAGAGAGTGGTGTCAGTCAGACCATGAGACATCCCATCTGAGGTGAAAGGTGACAGAGCCAGAGAGTGGTGTCCGTCAGACCATGAGACATCCCATCTGAGGTGAAAGGTGACAGAGCCAGAGAGTGGTGTCCGTCAGACCATGAGACATCCCATCTGAGGTGAAAGGTGACAGAGCCAGAGAGTGGTGTTTGTCAGACCATGAGACATCCCATCTGAGGTGAAAGGTGACAGAGCCAGAGAGTGGTGTCCGTCAGACCATGAGACATCCCATCTGAGGTGAAAGGTGACAGAGCCAGAGACTGTTGTCAGTCAGACCATGAGACATCCCATCTGAGGTGAAAGGTGACAGATCCAGAGAGTGGTGTCCGTCAGACCATGAGACATCCCATCTGAGGTGAAAGGTGACAGAGCCAGAGAGTGGTGTCCGTCAGACCATGAGACATCCCATCTGAGGTGAAAGGTGACAGAGCCAGAGAGTGGTGTCAGTCAGACCATGAGACATCCCATCTGAGGTGAAAGGTGACAGAGCCAGAGAGTGGTGTTTTTCAGACCATGAGACATCCCATCTGAGGTGAAAGGTGACAGAGCCAGAGAGTGGTGTTTGTCAGACCATGAGACATCCCATCTGAGGTGAAAGGTGACAGAGCCAGAGAGTGGTGTTTGTCAGACCATGAGACATCCCATCTGAGGTGAAAGGTGACAGAGCCAGAGAGTGGTGTTTGTCAGACCATGAGACATCCCATCTGAGGTGAAAGGTGACAGAGCCAGAGAGTGGTGTCCGTCAGACCATGAGACATCCCATCTGAGGTGAAAGGTGACAGAGCCAGAGAGTGGTGTCCGTCAGACCATGAGACATCCCATCTGAGGTGAAAGGTGACAGAGCCAGAGAGTGGTGTCCGTCAGACCATGAGACATCCCATCTGAGGTGAAAGGTGACAGAGCCAGAGAGTGGTGTCAGTCAGACCATGAGACATCCCATCTGAGGTGAAAGGTGACAGAGCCAGAGAGTGGTGTTTGTCAGACCATGAGACATCCCATCTGAGGTGAAAGGTGACAGAGCCAGAGAGTGGTGTCAGTCAGACCATGAGACATCCCATCTGAGGTGAAAGGTGACAGAGCCAGAGAGTGGTGTCCGTCAGACCATGAGACATCCCATCTGAGGTAAAAGGTGACAGAGCCAGAGAGTGGTGTTTGTCAGACCATGAGACATCCCATCTGAGGTGAAAGGTGACAGAGCCAGAGAGTGGTGTTTGTCAGACCATGAGACATCCCATCTGAGGTGAAAGGTGACAGAGCCAGAGAGTGGTGTTTGTCAGACCATGAGACATCCCATCTGAGGTGAAAGGTGACAGAGCCAGAGAGTGGTGTCAGTCAGACATCCCGGAAATGTGGTCGTCTCATGAAAACGTCTGTAGCGTCCAAACGGTTTGACCTGGTGCCGGTATGACCTTTAGCCGGTATGACCTGTAGCCGGTATGACCTGTAGCCGGTATGACCTGTAGCCGGTATGACCTGTAGCCGGTATGACCTGTAGCCGGTATGACCTGTAGCCTGTTTGACCTGTAGCCGGTATGACCTGTAGCCGGTTTGACCTGTAGCCGGTATGACCTGTAGCCGGTATGACCTGTAGCCCGGACAACAAGTATCACTGGACACATCTGAAGGTCACCGGTACCGGTTTAAAAAAATGAATGGAAGTATGAAGGTAGTTATGTGTAATAAATATATATAATTATTCCCTGAGCTTTCTTATACTGTATATCCTAAGTGTAGGACAGAAACTTCAAAACCTTATTCCTTCTGATTTATTTTTTGACTGTCTGTCACGCCCTGACCTTAGAGATCCTTATTTATTCTCTATGTTTGGTGAGGTCAGGGTGTGACTCGGTGGGAAAATCTATGTTTTCTATTTCTTTGTTGTTTTTGCCGTGTGTGGTTCCCAATCAGAGGCAGCTGTCTATCGTTGTCTCTGATTGGTGGATCATATATAAGTTGTTTTTTTCCGTTTGGGTTGTGTGTGAAGTTATTTTCTGTTTAGCTGTTTAGTTGCCTGACAGAACTGTTCGCTTTCGTTTTTTCTACTTTGTTATTTTGTTGCGGTGTTCAGTTTTATTAAAAATCATGAACGCCTCCCACGCTGCACCTTGGTCTCATTCTTCAACCCACGAGAGCCGTTACAATGTCTATATTTTACCATTGATGAATGTGTTATTCAATGTATTTCTATGGGCTATAGTCGTAAGGGCAAAATTCTATATTTAATAAAAAATTCTAAATCAAATAGCTAATTGATCTATTGTCTGACCATCTTAAAACAATTCCATATGTCACCTTAGCATCCCCCCCCCAATGATTCAGCCTTTTAAGAAATAAGGGCTGTGTGTGTGTGTGTGTGTGTGTGTGTGTGTGTGTGTGTGTGTGTGTGTGTGTGTGTGTGTGTGTGTGTGTGTGTGTGTGTGTGTGTGTGTGTGGGTGTGGGTGTGTGTGTGTGTGTGTGTGTGTGTGTGTGTGTGTGTGTGTGTGTGTGTGTGAGTGTGTGTGTGATTCTGCCTGTGTCATGCTAGCCTGAACGCATCTCTCTTCCCTGACCTTTAAACCCTGAGAGATTTCCTGGGTGGCTAACAGGAGGCTGTGCGAAAGAAAAGTGTGTGTGTGTGTGTGGTTGTCAGACTATGTGTGTGCGTCTTTGTGTGTGTGTGTGTGTGTGTGTGTGTGGTTGTCAGACTATGTGTGTGCGTCTTTGTGTGTGTGTGTGTGTGTGTGTGTTTGAGAAAGAGCGTGAGAGAGAGACACCCTCCCAAAGCCCCGAGTCCACTCAAACTCACTTCGACCGGGATATCAAACAAGTTTCACAGCCCAGTGATCTCAGTGAGCCTGCCTGCCTGATATTCTTCACCGCTCCTCTCTTCACCCCGCACCTCACCCCTCTCCTCACCCCTCCTCACCTCTCTTCACCCCTCTCCTCACCTCTCTTCACCCCTCTCCTCACCTCTCCTCACCCCTCCTCACCTCTCTTCACCCCCCTCCTCACCCATCTCCTCACCCCTCTCCTCACCCCTCTCCTCAGCTCTCTTCACCCCTCTCCTCACCTCACCCCTCCTCACCCCTCTCCTCACCTCTCTTCACCCCTCTCCCCACCTCTCTTCACCCCTCTCCTCACCTCTCTTCACCCCTCCTCACCCCTCTCCTCACCTCTCTTCACCCCTCTCCTCACCTCTCTTCACCCCTCTCCTCACCCCTCTCCTCAGCTCTCTTCACCCCTCACCTCACCCCTCACCTCACCCCTCTCCTCACCTCTCTTCACCCCTCTCCCCACCTCTCTTCACCCCTCTCCTCACCTCTCTTCACCACTCCTCACCCCTCTCCTCACCTCTCTTCACCCCTCTCCTCACCTCTCTTCACCCCTCTCCTCACCTCTCCTCACCCCTCCTCACCTCTCTTCACCCCCCTCCTCCCCCCTCTCCTCACCCCTCTCCTCACCTCTCTTCACCCCTCTCCTCACCTCACCCCTCCTCACCCCTCTCCTCACCTCTCTTCACCCCTCTCCCCACCTCTCTTCACCCCTCTCCTCACCTCTCTTCACCCCTCCTCACCCCTCTCCTCACCTCTCTTCACCCCTCTCCTCACCTCTCTTCACCCCTCTCCTCACCTCTCTTCACCCCTCTCCTCACCCCTCTCCTCAGCTCTCTTCACCCCTCACCTCACCCCTTCTCACCCCTCTCCTCACCTCTCTTCACCCCTCTCCCCACCTCTCTTCACCCCTCTCCTCACCTCTCTTCACCACTCCTCACCCCTCTCCTCACCTCTCTTCACCCTTCTCCTCACCTCTCTTCACCCTTCTCCTCACCTCTCTTCACCCCTCTCCTCACCCCTCTTCACCCCTCTCCTCACCTCTCTTCACCCCTCTCCTCACCCCTCTCCTCACCTCTCCTCACCCCTCCTCACCCCTCCTCACCCCTCTCCTCACCTCTCCTCACCTCTCCTCACCTCTCTTCACCCCTCTCCTCACCTCTCTTCACCCCTCTTCACCCCTCTCCTCACCTCTCTTCACCCCTCTCCTCACCTCTCTTCACCCCTCTCCTCACCCCTCTCTTCACCCCTCTCCTCCCCCCCACACTACGCTCCCAATGGATCGATCCCAGGAATAACAAACACGCTACTTTACCAGCGGTAAACCACACCCAACATGGACAGCCTGTGTTCAACTCCTCTGGACATCTGTGT
>NC_052312.1:3777084-3808237 GCF_016432855.1 Salvelinus namaycush | reverse complement strand
AGAGAGAGAGAGAGAGAAGGAGAGAGAGAGGAGAGAGAGAGAGAGAGGAGAGAGAGAGAGAGAGAGCATGAGAGCAACATGTAATGATGCAGATAGAGAGAGGGAGAGAGAGAGAAAGGGAGAGAGAGAGAGAGAGAGCGAGAGCAACATGTAATGATGCAGATAGAGAGAGAGAGAGAGAGAGAGAAAGGGAGAGAGAGAGAGAGAGAGCATGAGAGCAACATGTAAATATGCAGATAGAAGGAGGGAGCAACATGTAAATATGCAGATAGAAGGAGAGAGAGAGAGAGCAACATGTAAAGATGCAGATAGAAGGAGAGAGAGAGAGAGCAACATGTAAATATGCAGATAGAAGGAGAGAGCAACATGTAAATATGCAGATAGAAGGGGAGAGCAACATGTAAAGATGCAGATAGAAGGAAAGAGAGAGAGAGCAACATGTAAAGATGCAGATAGAAGGAAAGAGAGAGAGAGCAACATGTAAGATCAGATAGAAGGGAAGAGAGAGAGCAACATGTAAATATGCAGATAGAAGGAGAGAGAGAGAGAGCAACATGTAAATATGCAGATAGAAGGAGAGAGAGAGAGAGCAACATGTAAATATGCAGATAGAAGGAGAGAGCAACATGTAAATATGCAGATAGAAGGGGAGAGAGAGAGAGAGAGAGAGAGAGAGAGAGAGAGCAACATGTAAAGATGCAGATAGAAGGAAAGAGAGAGAGAGCAACATGTAAAGATGCAGATAGAAGGAAAGAGAGAGAGAGCAACATGTAAATATGCAGATAGAAGGAGAGAGCAACATGTAAATATGCAGATAGAAGGGGAGAGAGAGAGAGAGAGAGAGAGAGCAACATGTAAAGATGCAGAATAGAGGAAGAGAGAACATTAAGATCAGATAGAAGGAAGAGAGAGAGAGCAACATGTAAATATGCAGATAGAAGAGAGAGAGAGAGAGCAACATGTAAATATGCAGATAGGGAGGAGCAAACATGTAAAGATGCAGATAGAAGGAAAGAGAGAGAGAGAGAGAGAGCAACATGTAAAGATGCAGATAGAAGGAAAGAGAGAGAGAGCAACATGTAAAGATGCAGATAGAAGGAGAGAGCAACATGTAAATATGCAGATAGAAGGAGGGAGCAACATGTAAAGATGCAGATAGAAGGAAAGAGAGAGAGAGAGAGAGAGCAACATGTAAATATGCAGATAGAAGGAGAGAGCAACATGTAAATATGCAGATAGAAGGAGGGAGCAACATGTAAAGATGCAGATAGAAGAAGGGAGAAACATGTAAAGATGCAGATAGAAGGAAAGAGAGAGAGAGAGAGCAACATGTAAAGATGCAGATAGAAGGAGAGAGCAACACATAAAGATGCAGATAGAAAGATAGAGAGCAACACAAAGATGCAGATAGAAAGATAGAGAGCAACACATAAAGATGCAGATAGAAAGATAGAGAGCAACACATAAAGATGCAGATAGAAAGATAGAGAGCAACACATAAAGATGCAGATAGAAAGATAGAGAGCAACACGTAAAGATGCAGATAGAAAGATAGAGAGAGAGCAACATGTAAATATGCAGATAGAAGGAGAGAGCAACACTTAAAGATGCAGATAGAAAGATAGAGAGAGCAACATGTAAAGATGCAGATAGAAAGATAGAGAGCAACATGTAAAGATGCAGATAGAAGGAGAGAGAGAGAGAAATGTGTAACCATTCAAAAGAGAGGGAGGAGTGACAGAGAGAGAGAGAAAAAGAGAGAGCGATGGGGAGACTGTTAAGGCATTCATCAGCCACCTGTTAGTGTTTAATACTTCATTAACCTTTCTGTTTCCCTCCATTTGGTACGCCGGGGGTCCTCTCTCTAACTCTCTCTCTCCGTGGGGGTTCCCCCATCCTCCTCCACCTCTCCATGGTGGTCCACTAACACATGACGAGTGTCATTTCCTCCCGCTTACCTGGGGGTCCCAGAATGTCACACAGCCGGGGGACATGGTCTGGAACCAACCTGGGGGTACCCAGAATGTCACACAGCCGGGGGACATGGTCTGGATCCAACCTGTGGATCCCCAGAATGTCACACAGCCGGGGGACATGGTCTGGAACCAACCTGTGGATCCCCAGAATGTCACACAGCCGGGGGACATGGTCTGGAACCAACCTGTGGATCCCCAGAATGTCACACAGCCGGGGGACATGGTCTGGAACCAACCTGTGGATCCCCAGAATGTCACACAGCCGGGGGACATGGTCTGGAACCAACCTGGGGGTACCCAGAATGTCACACAGCCGGGGGACATGGTCTGGAACCAACCTGGGGGTACAGGTTGGCTGGCTGTTCTTGAAGAGCAGAGGGTGATTATTTTCTGTTTATCTGTTTATAGTGACTGATATGCTTTATATAGTGTAAGTTATCATTTGACTAATGCATAAACAGATAAAGGGAACCTGAGTTTACAAATAACCAACAATTTTTATACTTATTTTACTTATTTAATTAACAAAGTTATGCAACACCCAAATCCCCTGTGTCCTCCAGCTAACCCAATCACTTCAAATTGAAGCTGGAAAGACTGCAAACTAGCTCAACTTCATTTCGTTTGACCTTTTTCAATTTATATTTCTTTGTAAATCCATACAAATTATGCAAAGTGATTTACGATTTAGTCTTTCTCTTGCTGAGAAACGCTCCCTGCCTGTCTGTCTCGTTCCGACTCCCGACATCATTACTATGGGACAGCTGGAGATCGAATTTGAATATTTAAACAATGTTGCAAATGTCAGAGAGACAGACAACAAGGTTTATACAAATATCTGCTGTTGAAAACTAAATGTTAGTCTAAAAGAAATATGAGACAATGTCTAGATGCTTTTTATAGTGGAGATCAAGTTTATAAATTGCTTGGCTGGGCTGATGAGACAGTGGATTGCACAGTCAGACGGAACATAGTAAATAGGCATTTCAACGTCATAGATTTAGCCGGTGGTAATTTGTGGAATAGACACCGGCTGGAATGTGGTTTTAACAGCACTCAGGTTAAGACCCATCCGCTGGATAAGGATTGCTATTTCCCTGGCTGATGCTGCCCTCGTGTGGTCAAACAGCATCAGATCAAGCCCTCATAATTGTACACAAAGCTGCCATCTTCATTCCCATCCTTCCTACATCCTCACTCTGAGTGTCCTGGCAGTCAGGTGGTATTACATCATTTAAATAATATGACTACGTCTTTGCGTGAAATGCTGAGAAGTCATGCAGAGTTCAGTTTATTACTGCTGAGAAGTCATGCAGAGTTCAGTTTATCACTGCTGAGAAGTCATGCAGAGTTCAGTTTATCACTGCTGAGAGTCATCAGAGTTCAGTTTTACTTCTGAGAAGTCATGCAGAGTCAGTTTATCACTGCTGAGAAGTCATGCAGAGTTCAGTTTATACTGCTGAGAAGTCATGCAGAGTTCAGTTTATTACTGCTGAGAAGTCATGCAGAGTTCAGTTTATCACTGCTGAGAAGTCATGCAGAGTTCAGTTTATCACTGCTGAGAAGTCATCAGAGTTCAGTTTTATATCTGCTGAGAAGTCATGCAGAGTTCAGTTTATTACTGCTGAGAAGTCATGCAGAGTTCAGTTTATATCTGCTGAGAAGTCATGCAGAGTCCAGTTTATCACTGCTGAAAGTCATGCAGAGTTCAGTTTATTACTGCTGAGAAGTCATGCAGAGTTCAGTTTATATCTGCTGAGAAGTCATGCAGAGTTCAGTTTATCACTGCTGAGAAGTCATGCAGAGTCAGTTTATTACTGCTGAGAAGTCATGCAGAGTTCAGTTTATCACTGCTGAGAAGTCATGCCAGAGTTCAGTTTATCACTGTGAGAAGTCATGCAGAGTTCTGGCACTGCGGAGAAGGGGGGGGGAAAAAAAAAAAAAAAGGGTAATGGATGTCGGAAAAAGGGGGAAGAGTGCGGTAGGAGCTATGTAGCGTGTAGGGCATGCAGAGTTCAGTTATCACTGCTGAGAAGTCATGCAGAGTTCAGTTTATCACTGCTGAGAAGTCATGCAGAGTTCAGTTTATTACTTCTGAGAAGTCATGCAGAGTTCAGTTTATCACTGCTGAGAAGTCATGCAGGTTACTGCTGAGAAGTCATTCAGGTTAGTTATTACTGCTGAGAAGTCATGCAGAGTTCAGTTTATCACTGCTGAGAAGTCATGCAGAGTTCAGTTTATCACTGCTGAGAAGTCATGCAGAGTTCAGTTTATATCTGCTGAGAAGTCATGCAGAGTTCAGTTTATTACTGCTGAGAAGTCATGCAGAGTTCAGTTTATATCTGCTGAGAAGTCATGCAGAGTTCAGTTTATCACTGCTGAGAAGTCATGCAGAGTTCAGTTTATTACTGCTGAGAAGTCATGCAGAGTTCAGTTTATATCTGCTGAGAAGTCATGCAGAGTTCAGTTTATCACTGCTGAGAAGTCATGCAGAGTTCAGTTTATTACTGCTGAGAAGTCATGCAGAGTTCAGTTTATCACTGCTGAGAAGTCATGCAGAGTTCAGTTTATCACTGCTGAGAAGTCATGCAGAGTTCAGTTTTTCACTGCTGAGAAGTCATGCAGAGTTCAGTTTATTACTGCTGAGAAGTCATGCAGAGTTCAGTTTATTACTGCTGAGAAGTCATGCAGAGTTCAGTTTATCACTGCTGAGAAGTCATGCAGAGTTCAGTTTATCACTGCTGAGAAGTCATGCAGAGTTCAGTTTATTACTGCTGAGAAGTCATGCAGAGTTCAGTTTATTACTGCTGAGAAGTCATGCACAGTTCAGTTTATTACTGCTGAGAAGTCATGCAGAGTTCAGTTTATTACTGCTGAGAAGTCATGCAGAGTTCAGTTTATTACTACTGAGAAGTCATGCAGAGTTCAGTTTATTACTGCTGAGAAGTCAAGCAGAGTTCAGTTCATCACTACTGAGAAGTCAAGCAGAGTTCAGTTTATTACTGCTGAGAAGTCAAGCAGAGTTCAGTTTATTACTGCTGAGAAGTCATGCAGAGTTCAGTTTATCACTGCTGAGAAGTCATGCAGAGTTCAGTTTATCACTGCTGAGAAGTCATGCAGAGTTCAGTTTATTACTGCTGAGAAGTCATGCAGAGTTCAGTTTATCACTGCTGAGAAGTCATGCAGAGTTCAGTTTATCACTGCTGAGAAGTCATGCAGAGTTCAGTTTATCACTGCTGAGAAGTCATGCAGAGTTCAGTTTATTACTGCTGAGAAGTCATGCAGAGTTCAGTTTATCACTGCTGAGAAGTCATGCAGAGTTCAGTTTATTACTGCTGAGAAGTCATGCAGAGTTCAGTTTATCACTGCTGAGAAGTCATGCAGAGTTCAATTTATTACTGCTGAGAAGTCATGCAGAGTTCAGTTTATCACTTCTGAGAAGTCATGCAGAGTTCAGTTTATCACTGCTGAGAAGTCATGCAGAGTTCAGTTTATTACTGCTGAGAAGTCATGCAGAGTTCAGTTTATTACTGCTGAGAAGTCATGCAGAGTTCAGTTTATTACTGCTGAGAAGTCATGCAGAGTTCAGTTTATCACTGCTGAGAAGTCATGCAGAGTTCAGTTTATTACTGCTGAGAAGTCATGCAGAGTTCAGTTTATCACTGCTGAGAAGTCATGCAGAGTTCAGTTTATTACTGCTGAGAAGTCATGCAGAGTTCAGTTTATTACTGCTGAGAAGTCATGCAGAGTTCAGTTTATCACTGCTGAGAAGTCATGCAGAGTTCAGTTTATTACTGCTGAGAAGTCATGCAGAGTTCAGTTTATCACTGCTGAGAAGTCATGCAGAGTTCAGTTTATTACTGCTGAGAAGTCATGCAGAGTTCAGTTTATCACTGCTGAGAAGTCATGCAGAGTTCAGTTTATCACTGCTGAGAAGTCATGCAGAGTTCAGTTTATTACTGCTGAGAAGTCATGCAGAGTTCAGTTTATCACTGCTGAGAAGTCATGCAGAGTTCAGTTTATTACTGCTGAGAAGTCATGCAGAGTTCAGTTTATTACTGCTGAGAAGTCATGCAGAGTTCAGTTTATTACTGCTGAGAAGTCATGCAGAGTTCAGTTTATCACTGCTGAGAAGTCACGCAGAGTTCAGTTTATTACTGCTGAGAAGTCATGCAGAGTTCAGTTTATCACTGCTGAGAAGTCACGCAGAGTTCAGTTTATCACTGCTGAGAAGTCATGCAGAGTTCAGTTTATTACTGCTGAGAAGTCATGCAGAGTTCAGTTTATCACTGCTGAGAAGTCATGCAGAGTTCAGTTTATTACTGCTGAGAAGTCATGCAGAGTTCAGTTTATCACTGCTGAGAAGTCATGCAGAGTTCAGTTTATCACTGCTGAGAAGTCATGCAGAGTTCAGTTTATTACTTCTGAGAAGTCATGCAGAGTTCAGTTTATCACTGCTGAGAAGTCATGCAGAGTTCAGTTTATTACTGCTGAGAAGTCATGCAGAGTTCAGTTTATTACTGCTGAGAAGTCATGCAGAGTTCAGTTTATTACTGCTGAGAAGTCATGCAGAGTTCAGTTTATTACTGCTGAGAAGTCATGCAGAGTTCAGTTTATCACTGCTGAGAAGTCACGCAGAGTTCAGTTTATTACTGCTGAGAAGTCATGCAGAGTTCAGTTTATCACTGCTGAGAAGTCACGCAGAGTTCAGTTTATCACTGCTGAGAAGTCATGCAGAGTTCAGTTTATTACTGCTGAGAAGTCATGCAGAGTTCAGTTTATCACTGCTGAGAAGTCATGCAGAGTTCAGTTTATTACTGCTGAGAAGTCATGCAGAGTTCAGTTTATCACTGCTGAGAAGTCATGCAGAGTTCAGTTTATCACTGCTGAGAAGTCATGCAGAGTTCAGTTTATTACTTCTGAGAAGTCATGCAGAGTTCAGTTTATCACTGCTGAGAAGTCATGCAGAGTTCAGTTTATTACTGCTGAGAAGTCATGCAGAGTTCAGTTTATTACTGCTGAGAAGTCATGCAGAGTTCAGTTTATTACTGCTGAGAAGTCATGCAGAGTTCAGTTTATCACTGCTGAGAAGTCATGCAGAGTTCAGTTTATTACTGCTGAGAAGTCATGCAGAGTTCAGTTTATTACTGCTGAGAAGTCATGCAGAGTTCAGTTTATCACTGCTGAGAAGTCATGCAGAGTTCAGTTTATTACTGCTGAGAAGTCATGCAGAGATCAGTTTATCACTGCTGAGAAGTCATGCAGAGTTCAGTTTATTACTGCTGAGAAGTCATGCAGAGTTCAATTTATCACTGCTGAGAAGTCATGCAGAGTTCAGTTTATCACTTCTGAGAAGTCATGCAGAGTTCAGTTTATCACTGCTGAGAAGTCATGCAGAGTTCAGTTTATTACTGCTGAGAAGTCATGCAGAGTTCAGTTTATTACTGCTGAGAAGTCATGCAGAGTTCAGTTTATTACTGCTGAGAAGTCATGCAGAGTTCAGTTTATCACTGCTGAGAAGTCATGCAGAGTTCAGTTTATCACTGCTGAGAAGTCATGCAGAGTTCAGTTTATCACTGCTGAGAAGTCATGCAGAGTTCAGTTTATTACTGCTGAGAAGTCATGCAGAGTTCAGTTTATTACTGCTGAGAAGTCATGCAGAGTTCAGTTTATCACTGCTGAGAAGTCATGCAGAGTTCAGTTTATTACTGCTGAGAAGTCATGCAGAGTTCAGTTTATCACTGCTGAGAAGTCATGCAGAGTTCAGTTTATTACTGCTGAGAAGTCATGCAGAGTTCAGTTTATCACTGCTGAGAAGTCATGCAGAGTTCAGTTTATCACTGCTGAGAAGTCATGCAGAGTTCAGTTTATTACTGCTGAGAAGTCATGCAGAGTTCAGTTTATTACTGCTGAGAAGTCATGCAGAGTTCAGTTTATTACTGCTGAGAAGTCATGCAGAGTTCAGTTTATCACTGCTGAGAAGTCATGCAGAGTTCAGTTTATTACTTCTGAGAAGTCATGCAGAGTTCAGTTTATCACTGCTGAGAAGTCATGCAGAGTTCAGTTTATTACTGCTGAGAAGTCATGCAGAGTTCAGTTTATTACTGCTGAGAAGTCATGCAGAGTTCAGTTTATTACTGCTGAGAAGTCATGCAGAGTTCAGTTTATCACTGCTGAGAAGTCATGCAGAGTTCAGTTTATTACTGCTGAGAAGTCATGCAGAGTTCAGTTTATCACTGCTGAGAAGTCATGCAGAGTTCAGTTTATTACTTCTGAGAAGTCATGCAGAGTTCAGTTTATTACTGCTGAGAAGTCATGCAGAGTTCAGTTTATTACTGCTGAGAAGTCATGCAGAGTTCAGTTTATCACTGCTGAGAAGTCATGCAGAGTTCAGTTTATTACTGCTGAGAAGTCATGCAGAGTTCAGTTTATCACTGCTGAGAAGTCATGCAGAGTTCAGTTTATTACTGCTGAGAAGTCATGCAGAGTTCAGTTTATCACTGCTGAGAAGTCATGCAGAGTTCAGTTTATCACTGCTGAGAAGTCATGCAGAGTTCAGTTTATTACTGCAGAGAAGTCATGCAGAGTTCAGTTTATCACTGCTGAGAAGTCATGCAGAGTTCAGTTTATTACTGCTGAGAAGTCATGCAGAGTTCAGTTTATTACTGCTGAGAAGTCATGCAGAGTTCAGTTTATTACTGCTGAGAAGTCATGCAGAGTTCAGTTTATCACTGCTGAGAAGTCACGCAGAGTTCAGTTTATTACTGCTGAGAAGTCATGCAGAGTTCAGTTTATCACTGCTGAGAAGTCACGCAGAGTTCAGTTTATCACTGCTGAGAAGTCATGCAGAGTTCAGTTTATTACTGCTGAGAAGTCATGCAGAGTTCAGTTTATCACTGCTGAGAAGTCATGCAGAGTTCAGTTTATTACTGCTGAGAAGTCATGCAGAGTTCAGTTTATTACTGCTGAGAAGTCATGCAGAGTTCAGTTTATCACTGCTGAGAAGTCATGCAGAGTTCAGTTTATCACTGCTGAGAAGTCATGCACAGTTCAGTTTATTACTACTGAGAAGTCATGCAGAGTTCAGTTTATTACTGCTGAGAAGTCATGCAGAGTTCAGTTTATCACTGCTGAGAAGTCATGCAGAGTTCAGTTTATTACTGCTGAGAAGTCATGCAGAGTTCAGTTTATCACTGCTGAGAAGTCATGCAGAGTTCAGTTTATCACTGCTGAGAAGTCATGCAGAGTTCAGTTTATTACTGCTGAGAAGTCATGCAGAGTTCAGTTTATCACTGCTGAGAAGTCATGCAGAGTTCAGTTTATTACTGCTGAGAAGTCATGCAGAGTTCAGTTTATTACTGCTGAGAAGTCATGCAGAGTTCAGTTTATTACTGCTGAGAAGTCATGCAGAGTTCAGTTTATCACTGCTGAGAAGTCATGCAGAGTTCAGTTTATTACTGCTGAGAAGTCATGCAGAGTTCAGTTTATTACTGCTGAGAAGTCAAGCAGAGTTCAGTTTAACACTGCTGAGAAGTCATGCAGAGTTCAGTTTATCACTGCTGAGAAGTCATGCAGAGTTCAGTTTATTACTGCTGAGAAGTCATGCAGAGTTCAGTTTATTACTGCTGAGAAGTCATGCAGAGTTCAGTTTATTACTGCTGAGAAGTCATGCAGAGTTCAGTTTATTACTGCTGAGAAGTCATGCAGAGTTCAGTTTATCACTGCTGAGAAGTCATGCAGAGTTCAGTTTATTACTGCTGAGAAGTCATGCAGAGTTCAGTTTATTACTGCTGAGAAGTCATGCAGAGTTCAGTTTATTACTGCTGAGAAGTCATGCAGAGTTCAGTTTATTACTGCTGAGAAGTCATGCAGAGTTCAGTTTATCACTGCTGAGAAGTCATGCAGAGTTCAGTTTATTACTGCTGAGAAGTCATGCAGAGTTCAGTTTATCACTGCTGAGAAGTCATGCAGAGTTCAGTTTATCACTGCTGAGAAGTCATGCAGAGTTTAGTTTATTACTGCAGAGAAGTCATGCAGAGTTCAGTTTATTACTGCTGAGAAGTCATGCAGAGTTCAGTTTATCACTGCTGAGAAGTCACGCAGAGTTCAGTTTATTACTGCTGAGAAGTCATGCAGAGTTCAGTTTATCACTGCTGAGAAGTCACGCAGAGTTCAGTTTATCACTGCTGAGAAGTCATGCAGAGTTCAGTTTATTACTGCTGAGAAGTCACGCAGAGTTCAGTTTTTCACTGCTGAGAAGTCATGCAGAGTTCAGTTTATTACTGCTGAGAAGTCATGCAGAGTTCAGTTTATTACTGCTGAGAAGTCATGCAGAGTTCAGTTTATTACTGCTGAGAAGTCATGCAGAGTTCAGTTTATCACTGCTGAGAAGTCATGCAGAGTTCAGTTTATTACTGCTGAGAAGTCAAGCAGAGTTCAGTTCATCACTACTGAGAAGTCAAGCAGAGTTCAGTTTATTACTGCTGAGAAGTCAAGCAGAGTTCAGTTTATTACTGCTGAGAAGTCATGCAGAGTTCAGTTTATCACTGCTGAGAAGTCATGCAGAGTTCAGTTTATCACTGCTGAGAAGTCATGCAGAGTTCAGTTTATTACTGCTGAGAAGTCATGCAGAGTTCAGTTTATCACTGCTGAGAAGTCATGCAGAGTTCAGTTTATCACTGCTGAGAAGTCATGCAGAGTTCAGTTTATCACTGCTGAGAAGTCATGCAGAGTTCAGTTTATCACTGCTGAGAAGTCATGCAGAGTTCAGTTTATTACTGCTGAGAAGTCATGCAGAGTTCAGTTTATCACTGCTGAGAAGTCATGCAGAGTTCAGTTTATTACTGCTGAGAAGTCATGCAGAGTTCAGTTTATCACTGCTGAGAAGTCATGCAGAGTTCAGTTTATTACTGCTGAGAAGTCATGCAGAGTTCAGTTTATCACTGCTGAGAAGTCATGCAGAGTTCAGTTTATCACTGCTGAGAAGTCATGCAGAGTTCAGTTTATCACTGCTGAGAAGTCATGCAGAGTTCCGTTTATTACTGCTGAGAAGTCATGCAGCGCTCGCAGGACTGACAATTACTAGATCAAAAGCAGTGGAAGCTCCTCAGAGGAGGAAAGGGTGGACCATTATTTTTAATATACACATTTACATTTAAAACATTTTTTAAAAGTTATAATTTTAGATTAAACTATACTAAATCTAATCACGTCACCAAATAGTTAATTAAAACACACAACGTGCAACGGTCTACAGTAGCCTCAACAGCACTCTGTAGGGTAGCACCATGGTGTAGCCGGAGGACAGCTAGCTTCCGTCCTCTTCTGGGTACATTGACTTCAATACAAAACCTAGGAGGCTCATGGTTCTCACCCCCTTCCATAGACTTAAACAGTAAGATTGACAACTTCAGGAGGATGTCCTCTGACCTATCAGAGCTCTTGCAGCATGAACTGACATGCTGTCCACCCAATCAAAGGAACAGAGAATTAATCTAGTACTGAAAGCATAAGCTACAGCTAGCTAGCACTGCAGTTTATCAAATGCGGTGAGTAGTTGACTCAAAGATAGAGAAAGAAAATAGTTTAACAGTTTTGAACAAATTAATTTATTCCCAAATGAAGGAGAGGCAAGAGAGTCACAATCTTGATGTAATCATTTGCATGCTAGGAATACTTTGACTACTTTAATACATATACAGTTGAAGTCGGAAGTTTACTTACACTTAGGTTGGAGTCATTAAAACAGATTTTTCAACCACTCCACAAATGTCTTGTTAACAAACTAAAGATTCAGCAAGTCGGTTAGGACATCTACTTTGTGCATGACACAAATAATTTTTAGAGCAATTGTTTACAGACAGATTTTTTCACTTATAATTCCCTGTATCACAATTCCAGTGGGTCAGAAGTTTACATACACTAAGTTGACTGTGCCTTAAAACAGCTTGGAAAATTCCCGAAAATGATGCCATGGCTTTAGAAGCTTTTGATAGGCTAATTGACATAATTTGAGTCAATTGGAGGTGTACCTGTGGATGTATTTCAAGGCCTACCTTCAAACTCAGTGCCTCTTTGCTTGACATCATGGGAAATTCAAAAGAAATCAGCCAAGACCTCAGAAAAAGATTGTAGACCTCCACAAGTCTGGTTCACCCTTGGGAGCAATTTCCAAATGCCTGAAGGTACCACGTTCATCTGTACAAACAATAGTATGCAAGTATAAACACCATGGGACCACGCAGCCATCATACCGCACAGGAAGGAGACGCGTTCTGTCTCCTAGAGATGAATGTACTTTGGTGCAAAAAATGAAAATCAATTCCAGAACAACAGCAAAGGACCTTGTGAAGATGCTGGAGGAAACAGGTATACAAGTATCTATATCCACAGTAAAACGAGTCCTATATCGACATTACCTGAAAGGCTGCTCAGCAAGGAAGAAGCCACTGCTCCAAAACCGCCCCAAAAAAGCCAGACTACGGTTTGCAACTGCACATGGGGACAAAATATCGTACTTTTTTATCAAAAATAGAACTGTTTGGCAATAATGACCATCGTTTTGTTTGGAGGAAAAACGGGGAGGCTTGCTAGCCGAAGACCACCATCCTACCCGTGAAGCACGGGGGTGGCAGCATCATGTTGTGGGGGTGCTTTGCTGCAGGAGGGACTGGTGCACTTCACAAAATAGATGGCATCATGAGTGAAGAAAATTATGTGGATATATTGAAGCAACATCTCAAGACATCAGTCAGGAAGTTAAAGCTTGGTCACAAATGGGTCTTCCAAATGGACAATGACCCCAAGTATACTTCCAAAGTTGTGGCAAAATGGCCTAAGGACAAAAAAGTCAAGGTATTGGAGTTGCCATCACAAAGCCATAACCTCAATCCTATAGAAAATGTGTGGGCAGAACTGAATAAGCGTGTGCGAGCAAGGAGGCCTACAAACCTGACTCAGTTACACCAGCTCTGTCAGGAGGAATGGGCCAAAATTCACCCAACCTATTGTGAGAAGCTTGTGGAAGGCTACCCGAAACGTTTGACCCAAGTTAAACAGTTTAAAGGCAATGCTACCAAATACTAATTGAGTATATGTAAACTTCTGACCCACTGGGAATGTAATGAAATAAATAAAATCTGAAATAAATAATTCTCTCTACTATTATTCTGACATTTCCCATTCTTAAAATAAAGTGGTGATCCTAACTGACCTAAGACAGGGAATTTTTACTAGGATTAAATGTAAGGAATTGTGAAAAACTGTGTTCAAATGTATTTGGCTAAGGTGTAGTCAGGTGTAAACTTCCGACTTCAACTGTATAAGTGAATTCTTCCCAATACTTATGTTCCTCTTAAATGGTATTCATGAAATTACCCTTAAATTAAAGCTGACAGTCTGCAATTTAACCTCATTGTCAGTGTACTCCAGCACTTTCAAATGTTACAGAGTCAACAACAATTCATGTGTCACTTTCCCAATACTTTTGGAGCTCACTGTAACTGTATGAAACCAGATCTGTATATATAACTGTAGGAAACCATACACTGAGTGTACAAAACATTAAAGACACCTTCCTAATAATGAGTTGCACCCCCCCTTTTATCCTCAGAAAGGCCTCAATTCATTGGGGCATGGACTCCACGAGGTGTCGAAAGCATTCCACAGGGATGCTGGCCCATGTTGACTCCAATGCTTCCCACAGTTGTGTCAAGTTGGCTAGATGTCCTTTGGGTGGTGGACCATTGTTGATACACACAGGAAACTGTTGAGCGTGAAAAACAGCGTTGAAGTTCTTGACACAAACCGGTGCGCTTGTCACCTACTACCATATCCTGTTCAAAGGCACTTCAATATTTTGTCTTGCTCATTCACCCTCTGAATGGCACACATACACAATCCATGTCTCAGTTGTCTCAAGGTTTACAAATCCTTCTTTAACCTGTCTCATCCCCTTCATCTAAACTGATTGAAGTGGATATAACAAGTGACATCAATAAGGGATCATAGCATTCACCTGGATTCACCTGGTCAATCTATGTCATGGAAAGAGCAGATGTCCTTAATGTTTTGTCCCCTCAGTGTATGAAACTGAATGGCTAAACATCTAAATTAAGAGTTGTATGGTGCCTTAGGCAGAGTCAGGGACAGCTTACAGACGGGTTCTTTATGTGAGGATACAGCCTCCCCCTCTCACCACTCCAGCTGACCCCTGGTGACCTTGTGGAAGAAGGCCGTCCCCTTGCAGTCCCGTTGTAGTTCCCAAACGGGTCAACCTCGGTCCGACGCAGGTGGAGGCGGTTCTTCCTCTGGCTGTGGAAAGTAATTTGCTCACATACGTCCCCCCACCTCCGTCATTTTGGTTTGTTCTAAGACTCGAAAGGAAACATGGAATATACAAATAACAATATTGTAACAAATCTACCTTGGGAAGTATGTACACTACCGTTAAAAAGTTGTAGAACACCTGCTCATTCAGGGGTTTTTCTTTAGTTTTCACTATTTGTACTACTTCTGATAAAGCAGTGATGAGCATTGTAAGAGGGTTGACTATGTTGGGACTGTAGTTAGTCTACCTGCATACAAACCCAACGTTTCTGAAGTTTGATTCCTCAGACAGCCCTTCAAATTGGAAGTGGATTTACAAACAAAGTCATTCAGATAGTGTTACTGAATATTGTGATTAGTCAGTTACCAGTCTAGTCAGTTACCAGTCTAGTCAGTTACCAGTCTAGTCAGTTACCAGTCTAGTCAGTCACCAATCTAGTCAGTTACCAATCTAGTCAGTTACCAATCTAGTCAGTCACCAGTCTAGTCAGTTACCAGTCTAGTCAGTCACCAATCTAGTCAGTTACCAATCTAGTCAGTCACCAATCTAGTCAGTCACCAATCTAGTCAGTTACCAGTCTAGTCAGATACCAATCTAGTCAGTTACCAATCTAGTCAGTTACCAGTCTAGTAGTCAGTTACCAATCTAGTCAGTCACCAATCTAGTCAGTCACCAATCTAGTCAGTCACCAATCTAGTCAGTCACCAATCTAGTCAGTCACCAATCTAGTCAGTCACCAATCTAGTCAGTTACCAGTCTAGTCAGTCACCAGTCTAGTCAGTCACCAATCTAGTCAGTTACCAGTCTAGTCAGCCACCAGTCTAGTCAGTCACCAGTCTAGTCAATCACCAATCTAGTCAGTCACCAATCTAGTCAGTCACCAATCTAGTCAGTCACCAATCTAGTCAGTTACCAGTCTAGTCAGCCACCAATCTAGTCAGTTACCAATCTAGTCAGTCACCAATCTAGTCAGTTACCAATCTAGTCAGCCACCAGTATAGTCAGTCACCAATCTAGTCAGTTGCCAATCTAGTCAGTCACCAATCTAGTCAGTTACCAGTCTAGTAGTCAGTTACCAATCTAGTCAGTCACCAATCTAGTCAGTTACCAATCTAGTCAGTCACCAATCTAGTCAGTTACCAGTCTAGTCAGTCACCAATCTAGTCAGTCACCAATCTAGTCAGTCACCAATCTAGTCAGTTACCAATCTAGTCAGTCACCAATCTAGTCAGTTACCAGTCTAGTCAGTTACCAATCTGGTCAGTCACCAGTCTAGTCAGTTACCAGTCTAGTCAGTCACCAATCTAGTCAGTTACCAATCTAGTCAGTCACCAATCTAGTCAGTCACCAATCTAGTCAGTTACCAGTCTAGTCAGATACCAATCCAGTCAGTTACCAATCTAGTCAGTTACCAGTCTAGTAGTCAGTTACCAATCTAGTCAACACCAATCTAGTCAGTCACCAATCTAGTCAGTTACCAGTCTAGTAGTCAGTCACCAATCTAGTCAGTCACCAGTCTAGTCAGTCACCAATCTAGTCAGTCACCAATCTAGTCAGTTACCAATCTAGTCAGTTACCAATCTAGTCAGTCACCAGTCTAGTCAGTTACCAGTCTAGTCAGTCACCAATCTAGTCAGTTACCAATCTAGTCAGTCACCAATCTAGTCAGTCACCAATCTAGTCAGTTACCAGTCTAGTCAGATACCAATCTAGTCAGTTACCAATCTAGTCAGTTACCAGTCTAGTAGTCAGTTACCAATCTAGTCAGTCACCAATCTAGTCAGTCACCAATCTAGTCAGTCACCAGTGTAGTCAGTCACCAATCTAGTCAGTCACCAATCTAGTCAGTTACCAGTCTCGTCAGCCACCAGTCTAGTCAGTCACCAGTCTAGTCAGTCACCAATCTAGTCAGTTACCAATCTAGTCAGTCACCAGTCTAGTCAGTCACCAGTCTAGTCAGTCACCAGTTTAGTCAGTCACCAATCTAGTCAGTCACCAATCTAGTCAGTTACCAGTCTAGTCAGCCACCAATCTAGTCAGTTACCAATCTAGTCAGTCACCAATCTAGTCAGTTACCAATCTAGTCAGCCACCAGTATAGTCAGTCACCAATCTAGTCAGTTGCCAATCTAGTCAGTCACCAATCTAGTCAGTTACCAGTCTAGTAGTCAGTTACCAATCTAGTCAGTCACCAATCTAGTCAGTTACCAATCTAGTCAGTCACCAATCTAGTCAGTTACCAGTCTAGTCAGTTACCAATCTAGTCAGTCACCAATCTAGTCAGTCACCAATCTAGTCAGTCACCAATCTAGTCAGTCACCAATCTAGTCAGTCACCAGTCTAGTCAGTCACCAATCTAGTCAGTTACCAATCTAGTCAGTCACCAGTCTAGTCAGTCACCAATCTAGTCAGTTACCAATCTAGTCAGTTACCAGTCTAGTCAGTTACCAATCTAGTCAGTCACCAATCTAGTCAGTCACCAATCTAGTCAGTCACCAATCTAGTCAGTTACCAATCTAGTCAGTCACCAATCTAGTCAGTCACCAATCTAGTCAGTCACCAATCTAGTTTGGCTCCATCATGGGCGTTACTTCATATAGAAAGTCCTCCGGCTGGAGCGAATCCCCATCGCCATGAATAAAGGTCATATTGACAACATCAAAGTGGGGTGAAGAGGTTTGTGTGGACAGTGGCTTAACGGGCCAGTATCCACAACACTGACAGTGACATTACCAACATCAAAACATTCTCCCAGGACTGAGGGAGATTGATTTAGTGTTTTCTCACTCGAGTAGTTTTACCTCCAAACCTAAAATTCATCCTCTGTATGTATGGCCAGGGATATGGACATGGAGTTGTGGCAATGAGGCTTATGAAAATAAGCGGTGGTTACATTTCTTGTAGCTTCACGACCTCTAACGGACATTTCATTTTCTTTAGCGGTCATGTAAGTGGTTATATGGGGTCCGTGTCCTCATCTGATACGTGTGGAACCTCCGGAACTTTGACCTCTCTCATCTGAGATACAATGTACACCGTATCTAGGGCATTATTGACTCATCATAGATCTTTCTGCAGAATTGTGTTTTAAGTTAGCACTGTAATGCTGCCATAATGAATAACCGTATGTTCTGCAATGCTATCTCGTTGACCTTTCTCTATGACACATGTATTTGGTTGATGAGTGTTGACCGGACAGTGAACCGTATGACCGGGGAGAGGAAACTGGAGGAGAGCAGACTAACAGATGAGAGGGCAGAGTGTGCTCTTGTTTCACTGAGCAGAAGAAATGAGGAGAAGGAATTGAATCACGTCTGGACACACTGATAGATGTTCAGACCAGGAAGTAACTGCTTGCGGAGTCAGAGAAGATGTTGTATCACGAGTGAGTGTGTGTGTGTGTTTGTATGTATGTGCATGTGTGTGTATGTGTATGTGTTTGATAACTCACTCCAATGTGACACATCCACTCTCACAACTCCTCTCTTCAGTCCCATCTTCAACTCAATTTCTCCTCTCTTCAGTCCCATCTTCAACTCCATCTCTCCTCTCTTCAGTCCCATCTTCAACTCCATCTCTCCTCTCTTCAGTCCCATCTTCAACTCCATCTCTCCTCTCTTCAGTCCCATCTTCAACTCCATCTCTCCTCTCTTAATTGGGTTAAAATGTTGCTAGTAGTGACACTGGGATGACGTAGGGACGTGTCAAAATGACGAATTTTGACACTTTAGCAAGCCTTTATTTATATTATTGTATTCGCCATGTGGTCTAAATTAAAGGGCACTTAATTTAATATAACAAGCTTTTAGCATTCAATATTGGTGCACAATTTCTCCTTTAAAAAATGTAAATGTACTCTTTTCGTGTAACGACTCACCTGTTAGAGTGGACAGCTCCTGAGTATCGTGCTCGGGTGGAGTCAGGGAGAGTGTTTGTGCCTCTCTCCTAGCTTTGACTGTGTATGGATCTCTGCCACCTCCCTGAGGAGTCTCAGTAGCTTGTACTCTCTCTCTATCTATCCCCGGTCCATAACACCTCCCTCCATCCCCCTTTCATTCTCCGTCACCCTCTCTGACCTCACCCTGCCTCGTTCCTGAAATGAACCCTTCTTCCATTCGCCCAACCTCCCCTCCATGTAATCAGCTCTCTTAGTCCTGGCTGTAATCACCTCTCTTAGCCGTGGCTGTGATCAGCTCTCTTAGCCCTGGCTGTAAACACCTCTCTTAGCCGTGGCTGTGATCAGCTCTCTTAGCCCTGGCTGTAATCACCTCTCTTAGCCGTGGCTGTGATCAGCTCTCTTAGCCCTGGCTGTAATCACCTCTCTTAGCCCTGGCTGTTATCAGCTCTCTTAGCCCTGGATGTTATCAGCTCTCTTAGCCCTGGCTGTTATCAGCTCTCTTAGCCCTGGCTGTTATCAGCTCTCTTAGTCCTGGCTGTGATCAGCTCTCTTAGCCCTGGCTGTGATCAACTCTCTTAGTCCTGGCTGTTATCAGCTCTCTTAGTCCTGGCTGTGATCAGCTCTCTTAGCCCTGGCTGTGATCAACTCTCTTAGTCCTGGCTGTTATCAGCTCTCTTAGTCCTGGCTGTGATCAGCTCTCTTAGCCCTGGATGTGATCAACTCTCTTAGCCCTGGATTTGATCAACTCTCTTAGCCCTGGCTGTTATCAGCTCTCTTAGTCCTGGCTGTTATCAGCTCTCTTAGTCCTGGCTGTTATTAGCTCTCTTAGCCCTGGATGTGATCAACTCTCTAAGTCCTGGCTGTTATTAGCTCTCTTAGTCGTAGCTGTTATCAGCTCTCTTAGTCCTGGCTGTTATCAGCTCTCTTAGTCCTGGCTGTTATCAGCTCTCTTAGCCCTGGATGTGATCAACTCTCTTAGTCCTGGCTGTTATCAGCTCTCTTAGTTCTGGCTGTTATCAGCTCTCTTAGTCCTGGCTGTTATCAGCTCTCTAAGTCCTGGCTGTTATTAGCTCTCTTAGCCCTGGCGGTTATCAGCTCTCTTAGCCCTGGCTGTTATCAGCTCTCTTAGTCCTGGCTGTTATCAGCTCTCTTAGCCCTGGCTGTTATCAGCTCTCTTAGTCCTGGCTGTTATCAGCTCTCTTAGTCCTGGCTGTTATCAGCTCTCTTAGCCCTGGCTGTTATCAGCTCTCTAAGTCCTGGCTGTTATCAGCTCTCTTAGTCCTGGCTGTTATTAGCTCTCTTAGTCCTGGCTGTTATCAGCTCTCTTAGCCCTGGATGTGATCAACTCTCTTAGCCCTGGATGTGATCAACTCTCTTAGCCCTGGCTGTTATCAGCTCTCTTAGTCCTGGCTGTTATCAGCTCTCTTAGTCCTGGCTGTTATCAGCTCTCTTAGTCCTGGCTGTTATCAGCTCTCTTAGTCCTGGCTGTTATTAGCTCTCTAAGTCCTGGCTGTTATCAGCTCTCTTAGTCCTGGCTGTTATTAGCTCTCTTAGTCCTGGCTGTTATTAGCTCTCTTAGTCCTGGCTGTTATCAGCTCTCTTAGCCCTGGCTGTTATCAGCTCTCTAAGTCCTGGCTGTTATCAGCTCTCTTAGCCCTGGCTGTTATTAGCTCTCTTAGTCCTGGCTGTTATCAGCTCTCTTAGCCCTGGCTGTTATCAGCTCTCTTAGTCCTGGCTGTTATCAGCTCTCTTAGTCCTGGCTGTTATCAGCTCTCTTAGTCCTGGCTGTTATCAGCTCTCTTAGTCCTGGCTGTTATTAGCTCTCTAAGTCCTGGCTGTTATCAGCTCTCTTAGTCCTGGCTGTTATTAGCTCTCTTAGTCCTGGCTGATAACAGCTCTCTTAGTCCTGGCTGTTATCAGCTCTCTTAGTCATGGCTGTTATTAGCTCTCTTAGTCCTGGCTGTTATCAGCTCTCTTAGCCCTGGCTGTTATTAGCTCCCTTAGTCCTGGCTGTTATTAGCTCTCTAAGTCCTGGCTGTTATCAGCTCTCTTAGTCCTGGCTGTTATTAGCTCTCTAAGTCCTGGCTGTTATTAGCTCTCTTAGTCCTGGCTGTTATTAGCTCTCTTAGTCCTGGCTGTGATCAGCTCTCTTAGCCCTGGCTGTTATCAGCTCTCTTAGTCCTGGCTGTTATTAGCTCTCTTAGTCCTGGCTGTTATTAGCTCTCTAAGTCCTGGCTGTTATTAGCTCTCTTAGCCCTGGCTGTTATCAGCTCTCTTAGTCCTGGCTGTTATTAGCTCTCTTAGTCCTGGCTGTAATCATCTCTCTTAGCCCTGGCTGTTATCAGCTCTCTTAGCCCTGGCTGTTATCAGCTCTCTTAGTCCTGGCTGTTATTAGCTCTCTTAGTCCTGGCTGTTATTAGCTCTCTTAGTCCTGGCTGTTATCAGCTCTCTTAGCCCTGGCTGTTATCAGCTCTCTTAGCCCTGGCTGTTATCAGCTCTCTTAGCCCTGGCTGTTATCAGCTCTCTTAGTCCTGGCTGTTATCAGCTCTCTTAGTCCTGGCTGTAATCAGCTCTCTTAGCCCTGGCTGTTATCAGCTCTCTTAGTCCTGGCTGTAATCACCTCTCTTAGTCCTGGCTGTAATCACCTCTCTTAGCCCTGGATGTGATCAGCTCTCTTAGTCCTGGCTGTTATCAGCTCTCTTAGTCCTGGCTGTTATCAGCTCTCTTAGCCCTGGCTGTTATCAGCTCTCTTAGCCCTGGATGTGATCAACTCTCTTAGCCCTGGCTGTGATCAGCTCTCTTAGTCCTGGCTGTTATCAGCTCTCTTAGTCCTGGCTGTTATCAGCTCTCTTAGCCCTGGATGTGATCAGCTCTCTTAGTCCTGGCTGTTATCAGCTCTCTTAGTCCTGGCTGTTATCAGCTCTCTTAGCCTTGGCTGTTATCAGCTCTCTTAGCCCTGGATGTGATCAACTCTCTTAGCCCTGGCTGTGATCAGCTCTCTTAGTCCTGGCTGTTATCAGCTCTCTTAGTCCTGGCTGTTATCAGCTCTCTTAGTCCTGGCTGTTATCAGCTCTCTTAGTCCTGGCTGTTATTAGCTCTCTAAGTCCTGGCTGTTATTAGCTCTCTTAGCCCTGGCTGTTATCAGCTCTCTTAGTCCTGGCTGTTATCAGCTCTCTTAGTCCTGGCTGTTATTAGCTCTCTTAGTCCTGGCTGTTATCAGCTCTCTTAGCCCTGGCTGTTATCAGCTCTCTTAGTCCTGGCTGTTATTAGCTCTCTAAGTCCTGGCTGTTATTAGCTCTCTTAGCCCTGGCTGTTATCAGCTCTCTTAGTCCTGGCTGTTATTAGCTCTCTTAGTCCTGGCTGTTATCAGCTCTCTTAGCCCTGGCTGTTATCAGCTCTCTTAGTCCTGGCTGTTATCAGCTCTCTTAGCCCTGGCTGTTATCAGCTCTCTTAGTCCTGGCTGTTATCAGCTCTCATAGTCCTGGCTGTTATTAGCTCTCTAAGTCCTGGCTGTTATTAGCTCTCTTAGTCCTGGCTGTTATTAGCTCTCTTAGTCCTGGCTGTTATTAGCTCTCTTAGTCCTGGCTGTTATTAGCTCTCTTAGTCCTGGCTGTTATTAGCTCTCTAAGTCCTGGCTGTTATTAGCTCTCTTAGTCCTGGCTGTTATCAGCTCTCTTAGCCCTGGCTGTTATCAGCTCTCTTAGTCCTGGCTGTTATTAGCTCTCTAAGTCCTGGCTGTTATTAGCTCTCTTAGCCCTGGCTGTTATCAGCTCTCTTAGTCCTGGCTGTTATTAGCTCTCTTAGTCCTGGCTGTTATCAGCTCTCTTAGCCCTGGCTGTTATCAGC
Source organism: Salvelinus namaycush (assembly GCF_016432855.1). Taxonomy (NCBI): domain Eukaryota; kingdom Metazoa; phylum Chordata; class Actinopteri; order Salmoniformes; family Salmonidae; genus Salvelinus; species Salvelinus namaycush. Next base: position 3,786,190 of record NC_052312.1, on the reverse strand, counting down.
TCTCTTAGTCCTGGCTGTTATCAGCTCTCTTAGCCCTGGCTGTTATCAGCTCTCTTAGTCCTGGCTGTTATCAGCTCTCTTAGTCCTGGCTGTTATTAGCTCTCTAAGTCCTGGCTGTTATTAGCTCTCTTAGTCCTGGCTGTTATTAGCTCTCTTAGTCCTGGCTGTTATTAGCTCTCTTAGTCCTGGCTGTTATTAGCTCTCTAAGTCCTGGCTGTTATTAGCTCTCTAAGTCCTGGCTGTTATTAGCTCTCTTAGTCCTGGCTGTTATTAGCTCTCTTAGTCCTGGCTGTTATTAGCTCTCTAAGTCCTGGCTGTTATTAGCTCTCTTAGTCCTGGCTGTTATTAGCTCTCTAAGTCCTGGCTGTTATTAGCTCTCTTAGTCCTGGCTGTTATCAGCTCTCTTAGCCCTGGCTGTTATCATCTCTCTTAGTCCTGGCTGTTATTAGCTCTCTAAGTCCTGGCTGTTATTAGCTCTCTTAGCCCTGGCTGTTATCAGCTCTCTTAGTCCAGGCTGTTATTAGCTCTCTTAGTCCTGGCTGTAATCAGCTCTCTTAGCCCTTGCTGTTATCAGCTCTCTTAGCCCTGGCTGTTATCAGCTCTCTTAGTCCTGGCTGTTATTAGCTCTCTTAGTCCTGGCTGTTATTAGCTCTCTTAGTCCTGGCTGTTATCAGCTCTCTTAGCCCTGGCTGTTATCAGCTCTCTTAGTCCTGGCTGTAATCACCTCTCTTAGCCCTGGCTGTTATCAGCTCTCTTAGTCCTGGCTGTTATCAGCTCTCTTGGTCCTGGCTGTAATCAGCTCTCTTAGCCCTGGCTGTTATCAGCTCTCTTAGTCCTGGCTGTTATCAGCTCTCTTAGCCCTGGCTGTTATCAGCTCTCTTAGTCCTGGCTGTTATCAGCTCTCTTAGTCCTGGCTGTTATCAGCTCTCTTAGTCCTGGCTGTTATCAGCTCTCTTAGTCCTGGCTGTTATTAGCTCTCTAAGTCCTGGCTGTTATCAGCTCTCTTAGTCCTGGCTGTTATTAGCTCTCTTAGTCCTGGCTGTTATCAGCTCTCTTAGTCCTGGCTGTTATCAGCTCTCTTAGTCATGGCTGTTATTAGCTCTCTTAGTCCTGGCTGTTATCAGCTCTCTTAGCCCTGGCTGTTATTAGCTCTCTTAGTCCTGGCTGTTATTAGCTCTCTAAGTCCTGGCTGTTATCAGCTCTCTTAGTCCTGGCTGTTATTAGCTCTCTAAGTCCTGGCTGTTATTAGCTCTCTTAGTCCTGGCTGTTATTAGCTCTCTTAGTCCTGGCTGTGATCAGCTCTCTTAGCCCTGGCTGTTATCAGCTCTCTTAGTCCTGGCTGTTATTAGCTCTCTTAGTCCTGGCTGTTATTAGCTCTCTAAGTCCTGGCTGTTATTAGCTCTCTAAGTCCTGGCTGTTATCAGCTCTCTTAGTCCTGGCTGTTATTAGCTCTCTTAGTCCTGGCTGTTATTAGCTCTCTAAGTCCTGGCTGTTATCAGCTCTCTTAGTCCTGGCTGTTATCAGCTCTCTTAGCCCTGGCTGTTATCAGCTCTCTTAGTCCTGGCTGTTATCAGCTCTCTTAGCCCTGGCTGTTATCAGCTCTCTTAGTCCTGGCTGTTATCAGCTCTCTTAGTCCTGGCTGTTATTAGCTCTCTAAGTCCTGGCTGTTATTAGCTCTCTTAGTCCTGGCTGTTATTAGCTCTCTTAGTCCTGGCTGTTATTAGCTCTCTTAGTCCTGGCTGTTATTAGCTCTCTAAGTCCTGGCTGTTATTAGCTCTCTAAGTCCTGGCTGTTATTAGCTCTCTTAGTCCTGGCTGTTATTAGCTCTCTTAGTCCTGGCTGTTATTAGCTCTCTAAGTCCTGGCTGTTATTAGCTCTCTTAGTCCTGGCTGTTATCAGCTCTCTTAGTCCTGGCTGTTATCAGCTCTCTTAGTCCTGGCTGTAATCAGCTCTCTTAGCCCTGGCTGTTATCAGCTCTCTTAGTCCTGGCTGTAATCACCTCTCTTAGCCCTGGCTGTTATCAGCTCTCTTAGTCCTGGCTGTTATCAGCTCTCTTAGCCCTGGATGTGATCAGCTCTCTTAGTCCTGGCTGTTATCAGCTCTCTTAGTCCTGGCTGTTATCAGCTCTCTTAGCCCTGGCTGTTATCAGCTCTCTTAGCCCTGGATGTGATCAACTCTCTTAGCCCTGGCTGTGATCAGCTCTCTTAGTCCTGGCTGTTATCAGCTCTCTTAGCCCTGGCTGTTATCAGCTCTCTTAGCCCTGGCTGTTATCAGCTCTCTTAGTCTTGGCTGTTATCAGCTCTCTTAGCCCTGGCTGTTATCAGCTCTCTTAGCCCTGGCTGTTATCAGCTCTCTTAGTCCTGGCTGTTATCAGCTCTCTTAGCCCTGGCTGTTATCAGCTCTCTTAGCCCTGGCTGTTATTAGCTCTCTTAGTCCTGGCTGTTATCAGCTCTCTTAGCCCTGGCTGTTATCAGCTCTCTTAGCCCTGGATGTTATCAGCTCTCTTAGTCCTGGCTGTTATCAGCTCTCTTAGCCCTGGCTGTTATCAGCTCTCTTAGCCCTGGCTGTTATCAGCTCTCTTAGCCCTGGCTGTTATCAGCTCTCTTAGTCCTGGCTGTTATCAGCTCTCTTAGCCCTGGCTGTTATCAGCTCTCTTAGCCCTGGCTGTTATCAGCTCTCTTAGTCCTGGCTGTTATTAGCTCTCTTAGCCCTGGCTGTTATCAGCTCTCTTAGCCCTGGCTGTTATCAGCTCTCTTAGTCCTGGCTGTTATCAGCTCTCTTAGCCCTGGCTGTTATTAGCTCTCTTAGCCCTGGCTGTGATCAGCTCTCTTAGCCCTGGCTGTTATCAGCTCTCTTAGCCCTGGCTGTTATTAGCTCTCTTAGCCCTGGCTGTTATCAGCTCTCTTAGTCCTGGCTGTTATCAGCTCTCTTAGCCCTGGCTGTTATCAGCTCTCTTAGTCCTGGCTGTTATCAGCTCTCTTAGCCCTGGCTGTTATTAGCTCTCTTAGTCCTGGCTGTTATCAGCTCTCTTAGTCCTGGCTGTTATTAGCTCTCTTAGTCCTGGCTATTATTAGCTCTCTTAGTCCTGGCTGTTATTAGCTCTCTTAGTCCTGGCTGTTATCAGCTCTCTTAGTCCTGGCTGTTATTAGCTCTCTTAGTCCTGGCTATTATTAGCTCTCTTAGTCCTGGCTATTATTAGCTCTCTTAGTCCTGGCTGTTATTAGCTCTCTAAGTCCTGGCTATTATTAGCTCTCTTAGTCCTGGCTGTTATTAGCTCTCTTAGTCCTGGCTATTATTAGCTCTCTTAGTCCTGGCTATTATTAGCTCTCTTAGTCCTGGCTGTTATTAGCTCTCTAAGTCCTGGCTATTATTAGCTCTCTTAGTCCTGGCTGTTATTAGCTCTCTTAGTCCTGGCTATTATTAGCTCTCTTAGTCCTGGCTATTATTAGCTCTCTTAGTCCTGGCTGTTATTAGCTCTCTAAGTCCTGGCTATTATTAGCTCTCTTAGTCCTGGCTGTTATTAGCTCTCTTAGTCCTGGCTATTATTAGCTCTCTTAGTCCTGGCTATTATTAGCTCTCTTAGTCCTGGCTGTTATTAGCTCTCTAAGTCCTGGCTATTATTAGCTCTCTTAGTCCTGGCTGTTATTAGCTCTCTAAGTCCTGGCTGTTATTAGCTCTCTAAGTCCTGGCTATTATTAGCTCTCTTAGTCCTGGCTGTTATTAGCTCTCTAAGTCCTGGCTGTTATCAGCTCTCTTAGTCCTGGCTATTATTAGCTCTCTTAGTCCTGGCTGTTATTAGCTCTCTTAGTCCTGGCTATTATTAGCTCTCTTAGTCCTGGCTGTTATTAGCTCTCTTAGTCCTGGCTGTTATTAGCTCTCTTAGTCCTGGCTGTTATCAGCTCTCTTAGCCCTGGCTGTTATCAGCTCTCTTAGCCCTGGCTGTTATCAGCTCTCTTAGTCCTGGCTATTATTAGCTCTCTTAGTCCTGGCTATTATTAGCTCTCTTAGTCCTGGCTGTTATTAGCTCTCTAAGTCCTGGCTATTATTAGCTCTCTTAGTCCTGGCTGTTATTAGCTCTCTTAGTCCTGGCTATTATTAGCTCTCTTAGTCCTGGCTATTATTAGCTCTCTTAGTCCTGGCTGTTATTAGCTCTCTAAGTCCTGGCTATTATTAGCTCTCTTAGTCCTGGCTGTTATTAGCTCTCTAAGTCCTGGCTGTTATTAGCTCTCTAAGTCCTGGCTATTATTAGCTCTCTTAGTCCTGGCTGTTATTAGCTCTCTAAGTCCTGGCTGTTATCAGCTCTCTTAGTCCTGGCTATTATTAGCTCTCTTAGTCCTGGCTATTATTAGCTCTCTTAGTCCTGGCTATTATTAGCTCTCTTAGTCCTGGCTGTTATTAGCTCTCTTAGTCCTGGCTGTTATTAGCTCTCTTAGTCCTGGCTGTTATCAGCTCTCTTAGCCCTGGCTGTTATCAGCTCTCTTAGCCCTGGCTGTTATCAGCTCTCTTAGTCCTGGCTGTTATCAGCTCTCTTAGCCCTGGCTGTTATCAGCTCTCTTAGTCCTGGCTGTTATCAGCTCTCTTAGCCCTGGCTGTTATTAGCTCTCTTAGTCCTGGCTGTTATCAGCTCTCTTAGTCCTGGCTGTTATTAGCTCTCTTAGTCCTGGCTATTATTAGCTCTCTTAGTCCTGGCTGTTATTAGCTCTCTTAGTCCTGGCTGTTATCAGCTCTCTTAGCCCTGGCTGTTATCAGCTCTCTTAGTCCTGGCTGTTATCAGCTCTCTTAGCCCTGGCTGTTATCAGATCTCTTAGCCCTGGCTGTTATTAGCTCTCTTAGCCCTGGCTGTTATCAGCTCTCTTAGTCCTGGCTGTTATCAGCTCTCTTAGCCCTGGCTGTTATCAGCTCTCTTAGCCCTGGCTGTTATCAGCTCTCTTCGCCCTGGCTGTTATTAGCTCTCTTAGCCCTGGCTGTTATCAGCTCTCTTAGCCCTGGCTGTTATCAGCTCTCTAAGTCCTGGCTGTTATCAGCTCTCTTAGTCCTGGCTGTTATCAGCTCTCTTAGCCCTGGCTGTTATCAGCTCTCTAAGTCCTGGCTGTTATCAGCTCTCTTAGCCCTGGCTGTAATCAGCTCTCTTAGCCCTGGATGTGATCAGCTCTCTAAGTCCTGGCTGTTATCAGCTCTCTAAGTCCTGGCTGTTATCAGCTCTCTAAGTCCTGGCTGTTATCAGCTCTCTTAGTCCTGGCTGTTATCAGCTCTCTAAGCCCTGGCTGTTATTAGCTCTCTAAGTCCTGGCTGTTATCAGCTCTCTTAGCCCTGGCTGTTATCAGCTCTCTAAGTCCTGGCTGTTATCAGCTCTCTTAGCCCTGGCTGTTATCAGCTCTCTTAGCCCTGGCTGTTATCAGCTCTCTTAGTCCTGGCTGTTATTAGCTCTCTTAGTCCTGGCTGTTATCAGCTCTCTTAGTCCTGGCTGTTATCAGCTCTCTTAGCCCTGGAGCGGTCTCCTCCACCAGCCTCAGAAGGCTCTCTTTCCACCCTGAGCTCTGTTGGAACCCTGGTTCCTCCATTCTCAGTCCAACACGACCTTTCATCGAAGTCACCGTGGATCAGGTTAGTCATATATTTTTTCTTCACTGGTTGCCCTTTTCTTGTGGCAACAGGTCACAAATCTTGCTGCTGTGATGGAACACTGTGTTATTTCAAAATTGGGTTTGTTTCGAAATCTTTGTGGGTCTGTGTAATCTGAGGGAAACGTGCCTCTAATTTGGTCATACATTTGGCAGGAGGTTAGGACGAGCAGCTCAGTTTCCACCTCATTTTGTGGGCAGTGTGCACATAGCTTGTCTTCTCTTGAGAGCCAGGTCTGCCTACGGCAGACTTTCTCAATAGCAAGGCTATGCTCACTGAGTCTGTACATAGTCAAATCTTTCGTTAAGTTTGGGTCAGTCAAAGTGGTCAGGTATTCTGCCACTGTGTACTCTCTCAAACAGCATTCTAGTTTGCTCAGTTTCTTTGTTAATTATTTTGAATGTGTCAAGCAATGATATTTTTGTTTTCTCATGATTTGGTTGGGTCAAATTGTGTTGCTGTCCTGGGGCTCTGTGGGGTCTGTTTGTGTTTGTGAACAGAGCCCCAGGACCAGCTTGCTTAGGGGACTCTTCTCCAGGTTCATCTCTCTGTAGGTGATGGCTTTGTTATGGAAGGTTTGGGAATCGCTTCCTTTTAGGTGTTTGTAGAATTTAACGGCTCTTTTCTGGATTTTGATAATTAGTGGGTATCGGCCTAATTCTGCTCTGCATGCATTATTTTGTGTTTGTACATTGTACACAGAGGATATTTTTGCAGAATACTGCATGTAGAGTCTCAATTTGGTGTTTGTCCCATTTTGTGAATTCTTGGTTGGTGAGCTGCAGACCCCAGACTTCACAACCATAAAGGGCAATGGCTATAACTGATTCAAGTATTGTTTTAGCCAGATACTAATTGGTGTGTTGAATTTTATGTTCCTTTTGATGGCATAGAAGGCCCTTCTTGCCTTGTCTCTCAGCTCGTTCACAGCTTTGTGGAAGTTACCTGTGGCGCTGATATTTGAGGGGTTGGGTTAAATGTGGAAGACACATTTCAGTTGAATGCATTCAGTTGGACAACTGACTAGGGATCCCCCTTTCCTTTCCTTTAGGCCGAGGTTCTCTCTCTCTCTCTCTCGCTCCCTCAATCTTTCTCTAGCCTCCACTCATATCACACATCACACTACAATGACTATTGGTTTTATCGATAGCAAGCCTACATAATGAAAAGGGATTTCTTCCAAAATCTACTTGCAGTTTTATGGCAATAACTGTTATTTTGGCCTGGGTATTCACAGTGACTACTATTTAAATCAAACTAATTGACTGATTCACATGATCTAGCAAATGTTGTGAAATGTACTTATGATGTTGTGAAACATGCCCATGACTGTGTGTATGTGTGTGTGTGTCCTGCATGAAGAGGCATGTTTAATACCAGCTTGACACTCTTTACAACAGTAATCTCCAATATGGCTGATAATACACACAGTAAGTGGGTTGGTAAACAGTCTTCACATGCGTGCACACGCATACACACACACACACACACACACACACACACACACACACACACACACACACACACACACACACACACACACACACACACACACACACACACACACACACACACACACACACACACACACACACACACACACACACACACACACACATACACACACACAGTCTAGAGGAAATGTAAATAGTTACATAACATTTGGACTAAAAGGGGGATACTCACTTTACATTTTACAGGACAGCTTACAGGGCAGCTTACAGGGCAGCGTACAGGGCAGCGTACAGGACAGCTTACAGGGCAGCGTACAGGACAGCTTACAGGACAGCTTACAGGGCAGCTTACAGGGCAGCTTACAGGGCAGCTTACAGGGCAGCTTACAGGGCAGCGTACAGGACAGCTTACAGGGCAGCTTACAGGGCAGCTTACAGGACAGCTTACAGGACAGCTTACAGGGCAGCGTACAGGACAGCTTACAGGACAGCTTACAGGGCAGCGTACAGGACAGCTTACAGGACAGCTTACAGGACAGCTTACAGGAAAGCTTACAGGGCAGCTTACAGGGCAGCTTACAGGGCAGTTTACAGGGCAGCTTACAGGACAGCTTACAGGACAGCTTACAGGGCAGCTTACAGGGCAGCTTACAGGGCAGCTTACAGGGCAGCTTACAGGACAGCTTACAGGGCAGCTTACAGGGCAGCTTACAGGGCAGCGTACAGGACAGCTTACAGGACAGCTTACAGGGCAGCTTACAGGACAGCTTACAGGGCAGCTTACAGGGCAGCTTACAGGGCAGCGTACAGGACAGCTTACAGGACAGCTTACAGGACAGCTTACAGGACACCTTACAGGGCAGCTTACAGGGCAGTTTACAGGGCAGTTTACAGGGCAGTTTGCTTGTCATTCAAAAGTGGAATGCTATCCCCATCTACTGGCTACTGATACACACTGCATACATGCTGTTCCTGTAAGGTGACTTTTTAGGAAATGGAATTTCACTGAAGTCACTTGACTTGGACTTGTTATTGCATTCACTCATTGAGTTGGACGGGGCACAGGTAGGACACATTGTACAAGAATGAACCAGACAATTAAATTGTTTCTTTTCAGATGATGTACTCTCATTCAAACTCACAAGCTAATTTTCTATGTCACACACTACCTCCTCCCCTCACACAACCCTTCTGATGTAAGTTACATAATAAATGCTTGGCATAATAGCAATCGTAGTAGGTCATTCCCATCATACACCAATGATTCATGGAATACATGTCATAATTTTTATTTAACTAGGCAAGTCAGTTAAGAACAAATTCTTATTTACAATGACGGCCTACCGAGGAACATTGGGTTAACTGTCTTGTTCAGAACGACAGATTTGTACCTTGTCAGCTCGGGGATTCGATCCAGCAACCTTTCTGTTACTGGCTCTAACTACTAGGCTATCTGACGCCTCATTGATCTACATATTACACCAACCACAACACACTAGTTAATGAGGCCGTCTCTCACTTTTTATTCAAAATAACCATTTCTCTATGGCTTTAGGTGACTGCATATTTGTGTGCGTGTGCAGTGGTGTAAAGTACTTAAGTAAAATAATTTAATGTACTACTTAAGTCGATTTTTTTGGGGGGTATCTGTACTTTACTATTTATATTTTTTGACAACGTTTACTTTTACTTCACTAGATTCCTAAAGAAAATGATGTATTTTTTACATCATACATTTTCCCTGACACCCAAAAGTACTCGTTACATTTTGAATGCTTAGCAGGACAGACAAATGGTCCAATTCACACACTTATCAAGAGAACATCCCTGGTCATCCCTACAGCCTCTGATCTGGCAGACTCACTAAACACAAATGCTTAGTTTGTAAATTATGTCTGAGTGTTGGAGTGCGCCCCCTGGCTATCCGTAAATAAAAAATAAAAAAATACAATCTTGCCAACTGGAATTTGAAAAGATTTATACTTCTCCTTTTACTTAAGTATATTTTCGCAATTACATTTAGTTTTGAT
>NC_052312.1:3714584-3772084 GCF_016432855.1 Salvelinus namaycush | reverse complement strand
GCTGGTTGAGGACCGTATTACTGATGAATGTGATGTTCTGGTGCCTCTAGGGTCATTCAGACAGCTGGTTGAGGACCTCATTACTGATGAATGTGATGTTCTGGTGCCTCTGGGGTCATTCAGACAGCTGGTTGAGGACCGTATTACTGATGAATGTGATGTTCTGGTGCCTCTGGGGTCATTCAGACAGCTGGTTGAGGACCGTATTACTGATGAATGTGATGTTCTGGTGCCTCTGGGGTCATTCAGACAGCTGGTTGAGGACCTCATTACTGATGAATGTGATGTTCTGGTGCCTCTAGGGTCATTCAGACAGCTGGTTGAGGACCGTATTACTGATGAATGTGATGTTCTGGTGCCTCTAGGGTCATTCAGACAGCTGGTTGAGGACCTCATTACTGATGAATGTGATGTTCTGGTGCCTCTTGGGTCATTCAGACAGCTGGTTGAGGACCGTATTACTGATGAATGTGATGTTCTGGTGCCTCTAGGGTAATTCAGACAGCTGGTTGAGGACCGTATTACTGATGAATGTGATGTTCTGGTGCCTCTTGGGTAATTCAGACAGCTGGTTGAGGACCTTATTACTGATGAATGTGATGTTCTGGTGCCTCTTGGGTCATTCAGACAGCTGGTTGAGGACCGTATTACTGATGAATGTGATGTTCTGGTGCCTCTAGGGTCATTCAGACAGCTGGTTGAGGACCTTATTACTGATGAATGTGATGTTCTGGTGCCTCTTGGGTCATTCAGACAGCTGGTTGAGGACCTTATTACTGATGAATGTGTTTGTGTTTTATGACCGTGTTTTTCTTTCTGCTTGCATTTTGTATTTATATTTTGATGTGTGTATTTTCTGTAATTTCTGTAATTCAGGGCTCATTTGTAAAATAGACCTTGGTCTCAGTATGACTCCGTGATAAAATAAAGGTTAAATATCAATTCTTGCTGATGTTCTTCTTTTTAGCCAGACAGGGACTAGTACTGGATCAATGCTTTGTGAGTCTATTCCATTCTAAGGTTTGCAGATTGGGTGGTGTGTGTGAGGGGGTGGATGGTGGTAACCAGAGAGAGATGGCAAACTGAGTCAGATCGTGTGTGTGTGTGTGTGTGTGTGTGTGTTTGTGTGTTTGTGTTTGTGTGTGTGTGTTTGTGTGTGTGTGAGGAAGGCGTTTGTGCCATAATCTGTAAGCACTTGCCAATACAGGTCCCTGCATGTTAAGGGAGTAATACACACAGCTATATCGCTTTGATACGCAGCAAGATAAATCACTAGAGAAATACACATCACCTTTCACCTATTAAATTAGCCTCTCCTTTACACTCTGTGGGCCGAATCTGTTCTTCACATGTGAAGGTACCTTGAAGTGCAACAATCAATGCATGCTTCATGTCAACGTTGGAGTTGGGATTTTTAAATGTCAGTTTCTCCTCATCTCATCTTTGATGTCCTCGTCGTGAAATGAAACAAACAAACAAGCAGAAACACGCGTGTCGCCCTTTACACTCGTACCCGTATACAGGTTGGAAATGGCAGATTTGGACACTGATAAACGCCTAAATTGGAACACAGTGGCTGTACAGTAACATGCTATACAAGACGTCAGACCTCAGGGTCTCTGCTTCACAGCTCTGTATGGGGTTTCGATTGACAGCTGTTCTGAACTTGAGCACCACGTGACACCATTGGACAACTTTTGCAAATGTTTTGTTGTCTGAGAGAGAGAAATGCTGTAAAATTAAAAGGACTCAATATATTATGAAAGATGAGACATTGAGAATTATATTTGTTTTAATTTTTATTTAACTAGGCAAGTTAATACCACTTTGTCATACAAGCAAGACAAACACCCGTGAGTCCAAATGTGCACTTCACATTTCCATCTCATAACACTCATGTCATATACAGTGTCAGTGTTTATCATCACTATGTTTGATGTGCAGTTACAAGATAACAATGGCGTTATACCCTGGGTTGTCCTGAACACAATGATCACTCTGTTTTGATGTGTTGTCATGACAATTTTCTGCGGACCACACATTTGAGTGAACTCGTGACTCAATTCGAAAACGCACCAACCCGAGGCACCTCATGATGTGTTCAGATCTTTTCTGTGGCCCAATCAAAGTTGTTCATCCCTGATTTTAGCTGGTCATTGTTGGCAATAGAACACGCTTTCAAAACGCTCACCTTACCCAGATTGTGATTTATAATGGACCGTTTTTTGCAATGCGTAAACAACAATAGTAATTGTGTGATGTCGGGGATCCAGGGCTGAGTTCCAAACAAAACAGCTACAAGTGTCCTAGTTCCTCAACGCCACAGCTAGGAGAGATAAAAAAAACGGCACCTTATAGTTGAACACTCTTCTTTGATTCATAAAAGTGTATTGGAAATACTTAAGAACTGTGCACACTTTGGAGAGACGTGTGGCCACTTGGAAACACCAGATAGACCTCTCACACAAACCCTTGTCATTTTTTTTGTCTTATACTGCACCTACCCCCAATTTTTCTGAGAATTTTCATGTCATGTTACTGACTGTATCCAGAGTATTTTCAGATTTCGTTATCAATAAATGTGGAGAAAAGTACACTACATGTAAAATGCACATAAAACCAACAGTGTAATGTTTTGGATTAAGTCTTGTCAAGTGAACTGTGGTGTCCCTCAACTTTTTAGTCTAATAATTTTGCCATAATCTCCAAACTGTTTCCTTTTTAATTGCTACGATGGTTATGCATTTTCTTTCCATATTTCTTCTGTAAGAAACATTTCAATTTATCCCACAAGTGTATTGGGTTAAATAAGAAGAGGTCTCAGTTAAATGCAGAAGCGTTCTGATATAGCCTCAGTGGTAGTGGGTATAAAAGTGGGTATACCACATACAGTATGAAGTTCCACTTGTTCCTCAGTGTTAATGCATGCTTCTCTCTTTGACTTCTCATTAACGCCACCATACAGGGCTTCCAATAACAGTCTGGTGTTGGTCTGATGCCACTGTGAAACAAACAAAACTGCAAGCGTCAGGGTCATATTCATTAGGTACCAAACGTATGAAAACAGACTGAAACAGGACTCAACAAAATGTAAATTTTTGTTTTCTGTTGCATAACTTTTTATTTTATTTTTCTATTTCCGTTGCATGCTTGTTATAGTATAAGGCTGGAGTGATGGTCAAAAACGACCTATAAACCCACTGACTAATGTTTGTGATGATTACTGCTGCAGGGCGTTGAAGTATGACATAAATGTTGACACCATGAGCACTGTTTTGTGGTTATAGATCTGGTATAATTAGAGTTACAGTGCCTTCAGAAAGTATTCAGATATTTTGACTTTTTCCACATTTTGTTACGTTGCAGCCTGATTCAGAAAGTAAAAAATAAATACAAATATCTACACACAATGCCCCCATAATACCAAAGCAAAAACTGATTAAAATACATTTTTGCAAATGTTTTACAAATTAAAAACAGGTATATCACATTTACATAAGTATTCAGACTCTTTACTCAGTACTTTGTTGAAGCACCTTTGGCAGCGATTTACAGCATTGATTATTCTTGGGTATTACACTACAAGCTTGGCACACCTGTATTTGGGGACTTTCTCCCATTGTTCTGTTGCAAGGTGAAACTTTGCCCCAGTCTGAGTTCCTGAGCACTCTGGAGCAGGTTTTCATAAAGATTCTTTCTGTACTTTCCTCCGTTCATCTTTGTCTTAATCCTGACTAGTCTCCCAGTCCCTGCTGCTGAAAAACATCCCCACAGCACGATGCTGCCACCACCATGCGTCACCGTAAGGATGGTGCCAGGTTTCCTCCAGACGTGATGCTTGGCATTTGGGCCAAAGAGTTCAATCTTGGTTTCATTACCAGAGAATATTTTGGCAAACTCCAAGAGGGCTTTCATGTGCCTTTTACTGAGGAGTGGCTTCTGTCTGGCCACTCTCATAAAGGCCTGATTCTTCTTCTGGAAGTTTCTCCCATCTCCACAGAGGTACTCTAGAGCTTTGTCAGAATGACCATCGGGTTCTTGGTCACCTCCCAGACCAAGGCCCTTCTCCCCGATTGCTCAGTTTTGCCCGGCAGCCAGCTCTAGGAAGAGTCTTCGTGGTTCCAAACTTCTTCCATTTAAGAATGATGGAGGCCACTGTGTTCTTGGGGACCTTCAATGCTGCAGACATTTTGTGGTACCCTTCCCCAGATCTGTGCCTCGACACAATCCTGTCTTGGAGCTTTATGGACAATTCCATCAACCTCAAGGCCTGGTTTTTGCTCTGACATGCACTGTCAACTGTGGGGACTTATAAATACAGGTGCGTCCCTTTCCAAATCATGTCCAATCAATTTGAATTTACCACAAGTGGACTCCAATCAAGTTGTAGAAACGTCAAGGATGATCAATGGAAACAGGATGCACCTGAGCTCAATTTCGAGTCTCATAGCAAAGGGTCTGAATAGTTCTGTATTATGATATCATTTTTTTTATTTTAATACATTTGCAAAAAATTCTAAAGTGTTTTCTTTTTATCATTATGGGGTATTGTGATGTCATTATGGGGTATTGTGATGTTATTATGGGGTATTGTGAATACATTATGGGGTATTGTGTGTAGATTGCTGAGGATTTGTATTTATTTAATCCATTTTAGAACAATGCTGTAATGTAACAATGTGGAAAGAGTTAAGGGGCCTGAATGCTTTCCGAATGCACTGTAGGTGAAGTTTGTTTACAGGAAGTGTTTATAGTACATGTTGTTATGGGGTGAGAAAGCTTGTTGGAGTGGAGGACTAGACACTGTGGACAAAAAAAAATGACAGATCAGAGTAAGGTTAGTTCTTATTTCATAGGTAGATAGAATAGGATATGTCAATGAGACCTTAGAGAAAATGTGCTATTTCTATTTCCTGTTGAAGATGGACTGGCTTATTCAACAGTAATGCATACTATTTCCTGTTGAAGATGGACTGGCTTGTTCAACAGTAATGCATACTATTTCTAGCAGTGACATGTGGTTCTTAGGTTTTTACTGTGGCAGGGAAAGCACTGGGGAATATTTAGTTTCAGCTCTTCTAGCTCATGTAGTGAGACTTCACAGTGCAGGATTCGAACGTTCTTATGTAGAATGTCAACTTTTAATGGAAATAAATTGATAAGTGGATTTTAAGGAAACATTATGATTGGTTTTTCTTCGGGATATTAGATGCACAGATACATTAGCTACCAACTGTCAGAGGCATAATACATTCTTAATTGTATCCCTCTTCTTTCTGTCCTCAGCAAAACCACCAAACCTTCCCCCACCCAACACTTTCACTAATGCTAATCTGCCTTAGATCCATCATCAACTCTTCTCTGGTGTTGATCTAGACCACCACCAAACACCCACCATGTCAAATCCCACTGACCCCAGAGAGGAGATCCTAGACTGGCTGACCAGCCTGCGTCTGCCCCAGTACGCTGACGGATTTCACCTGGGGGGCTTCCAGTGCCTGGAAGACTGCAGGGGGCTCACTGAAAATTGCCTCCTGGGGCTCCGAGTGTTCCCTACAGGCCACCGTAGACGGATCCTACGTAGTTTGGAAGCCCTAAGATTGGCGGTGGAAGAGCCGGGGGAAGGGGAAAAGGACGGGGAAAATAGAAAGCCCCTCCCCCAACCCAGACACATCTTCATGACAAATAAGAAAAGGGTGACTTCCTGCCAGCCTAGTGAAAGGGTAGAGCAGGCAAGATGGGAGGGGAGGCAGACCCTACACCCTGGGGCTGGCTTAGGGATTGAAGAGACAGAAGAGGAGAACACTAACACTTCTATAAAGGGGTCTCTGAGACCACCTCGGCCGACACCGCGTGACCCTCGTAACGTACGCACCACTTCCTCAGCTTCGAACTCCACATCTGGCAGCTGTGACTCCCTCTCTGTCTCCTCCCACTCTGGAGAGGTACCCTCTGATTGTGAGATCTCCTCTGAGGAGCCCTCCCCTTCCTCTACAGACCTCTCTCCCGGGCCTGACCACGTCCTCTCTGGGAAAAACCACAAGGTTTACCAGGGGAAGATGGTGGATAATGTGATCTATGAGAGGGGCCCCAGCTTGAAGACACCAGCCAAGGGCCCCCGGCCCACCCGTTCCTACAGACTGAGGCACCGGCCGGTCCCTGGGATTCCTGACCAAGTCATCCTACCCCCACCGGACTGGTAGGCATGACTCATCAGTCTATAACGTATTGATAAGTCTATTATAATATTAAGTGATCAATGGATGTGTATACACTTGATTTATTATGTTTTGAAACTTTAGCACTTTCTCATTAGTGACCCACCATCTCTTTTCAGTCTCGTGTTCCAAAATTTCAATGGTGTTTTTTACATTGGATAAAAGTACAGACTCAGAGCTTCTAAATGGCATATCATACACTGTAGTTAGAGGAAACATGGGGAAGTAATGCAGCTTTAAAAGGTGATACACTTAGAATCCCATTTAGGAGAAAAAAGGCATTAAAACATTTTGCTGTGATTTTCACACTTGCTCTCTACATTAATCGTTGGGAAACATATTTAGAAAATGAATCATTTTACCAAATTGCCAAAGGGATTCTCTGAACATTGTCTCACCAAGTTACCCATTTAGGCAAACCATTTACAGTATTATATTGCCTATGGTTGTATATATAAATATAACCTTTCACATTGACCAGCCACAGTGCTGTTCTTTGATTACGCCCACTTAGAGTCGTTCATAACCTCTAAAGCCTTAGAGCTGAAATATATTTAAATACCTCTTAAATCATTTACATTGGACCACGTGGATGTGGCCATGTGCTAAAGCAGTGAGATAGTGCTTATTAAAAAAACAACGAAAAGATTTCAACAATAGAATACTGTAACTTCAAGTGCTGAAGGTAGGGGGGAAACATAAAGCCTGAGAGCATCTGTCCTGCCCTTTGGAGAAGGACATGTAATGTCCATGTCCTTTTCATCGCAAAAGTCCTGAGCTTCTACAAAATATGATGTTTGCCAGGTTGTGTCCAGGACGCTTTCACATCTCTGGGAGGAAGGACGTCAACGTTACACAGCAGCTGAATCCTGGTTCCATATTAGAGAACGCTCCTTGGCCACAACAACAACCAGGCTGTTGAAGCTGTAAAGGAGGAGAGCAGACTAAAAATAGACAGGACATTCAAAACCTTGCATACCAGCAATAACACTCATTGACCCTCAAGTCAAAGCAATAAGCTCAAAGTACAACATTCCTGAAGTGTTGCTTATTCACCCTTGATCATCTCGTTGTACAGGAGGCAGAGAGTAGGTTTATGCTGAAAAACAAATTCCAGAAAAAGAGGTTGAAACGTGAATTCATTCATTTCCTGTAGCTCGTTATTGCCTGTTGACTACTACAGCTGTACCAAAATGTCCTGTACACACTTAACCTGCTTACAGCCCAACAATGGCAATGCAGACACAAGATAAAATGTAAGAATTTAAGTATTTTTAATATCTATCTATCTATCTATCTATCTATCTATCTATCTATCTATCTATCTATCTATCTATCTATCTATCTATCTATCTATCTATCTATCTATCTATCTATCTATCTATCTATCTATCTATCTATCTATCTATCTATCTATCTATCTATCTATCTATCTATCTATCTATCTATCTATCTATCTATCTCACCCCATGTTCAAGAATGGCCTTTTTCCCTTTATTCAGATTACAACTGCTCACTTTCGGTTCTTTGGAAACAAAATTACAACCAACTAATTGCAGCATTACCACAAAAATGTAAGAGGCAAGTAGAAGTGGGAAAAAGTAAGGAACTTGTCTGTCGGCCCTGCATTCAAGACCATAAACGGTTAAAGAAAATTGTGACAAAAAAAACATATACCAATTTAATTTAAGGACCAAAAAAATTACAGCTGTGCCATATAAATTGCAAAATAGTTGGGAAGAGATTTTTGATGTACCAATTCCATGGCACATGGTTTATGAATTGACACACAAAACAACAAAACGGATTCAAAACTTAACATTTTTCAATTTAAATTATTATACTAAATTCTTGCAACCAATATAATGTTATATATATATATATATATATGGGGATACAATCTTCCCAGCTCTGCAGATTTTGCTGTGAGAAGGCAGAGTCATTAGATAATTTATTTTGGTATTGTCGATATGTAGCTCATTTTTGGTCACAGGTCCAGGAATGGCTGAAGAATTGTAACCTTTATCTAGAACTAATGCTGCAGATAGCAATACTGGGTGACATAGTCAATCAATCAATTATATAATAATTATTTTAGCAAAATTTTTTATCTTTAATTTACAATCTGTAGAAGCTATGAGAATAGAACGTTTCAGTACTTTTGTGAAGCATCACAGCACAGTTGAAAATACATGGCAAATAGAAATCCAAAATGGATGGTGTTAAGAGATAGATGGGAGGGGTTGAACGGAGCTGAAGGGTGGGACTAATAAAAACAAGATAACAAATGTAAAACATACGGGGTCTGTAAAACGTATATAGGTTCAGAAATGTTGTGAAATAGCACAGTTACAAATATAAATCAAACTGGATGGACATCAGAAATACAGGAAGGACTAAAAACAAACAAAATATAACTATTGTAAAATGTGTATAAGATGTATAAACTGAAGGTAGAAGCCTAAGTGTTATTGTTTATTAGTTTACTCCAATTGGGGGAGGGGTGGTGGGGTTTGGGGGGAATAATAAAGGTATATTATTTTAAAAAGTGTGGATATATATATTTACCCAAATAATATATGGGGGATTGGAAATGATGCAGACAGTTACATTGATGGAAGCAAAAATCTTTCTGCAATATTAAAGCTGATCACCCCAAAAATATATAAACAGTACATTTTAGCGTAAGACATATAGCTTGCTAGCTAGGTAAACAAAGTACCTAGCTAGGTAAACAAAGTACCTAGCTAGGTAAACAAAGTACCTAGCTAGGTAAACAAAGTACCTAGCTAGGTAAACAAAGTACCTAGCTAGGTAAACAATGTACCTAGCTAGGTAAACAAAGTACCTAGCTAGGTAAACAAAGTGTAAGTTCACTAACGTTAGCTAGTCAAACAACAATGAACTGTGCCATCAATGCCACAGTGCTGGGAGCTAGCCAACCATGTTCAATGTTAGCTAGCTAACATTAGGCTCTAACTAGAACAGCAAACAGCTCTGGAAAACAAATAATATCAGCTAGGGAGCCAGCCAGCTACAGTTAGCTTGAAATTAAACCACTTTTTGTCAAAATTAGAAAATGTGTAATATCTGAAAATGTAACATTAGTCTAGCGTTAGCTAGCTATCTTACCTATATACATCATCGTGCATGGATGCATCTCCCTGTCAGGAATGCGATGCCACGTTTGCCCTTAGTTTAAAGATGTAATCCAGAGACAGGTGTTTTCTCCATCTCTTTAGCTATCATACTCTAATTCCACTGATTTCAAAACTTGATCCTCCAGAAAGTAGAGAGCCACACTTATGCAGCTCCACTACACAATACATAAAAAAAAAGAGGCCGAACTCCTCTCTTGGCATGTCCAGCCCACTCATTATCTCAGCCAATCATGGCTAGTGGGAAGGTTGCTACTTTTTCTGTCGCTTAACCAACAAGGCTCGTAATTTTACAATTTCATTCATATTTACAGATGGTATACAAGTTTGTTATTAAGACACATGAAAGTTCACATGTTCAAGAAGGCATTTCTGGCAAAAAACGCATTATGATAAAACAATTTTTTTTTACTTTCAAAGTCGTGACTTGTGACATACGTCTAGTTTCCTGAATCGGGTCACATTTGGGGAATGTATCCTTTCTAGTGTTAACTCAAAGGCATATATATATATATATATACTGTATATGGCTTTCCTGATCCCTTGTGTGTCAGACAGTGTTCTAATAAAGTTTATTCCATTCTTTTCCTTCCTCAGGAGCTTGCCTCCGCTAACATCCACAACCGACCTTGAACACCTTCCCTGCGCCCAGGTTCCCGGCGGTGCTAACGGCAACCAGAAAGGTATCCTAGCAACTAATCCTATTTTAGCTCTTCCTTGACTATTTTATATTATACGAGTCAGCAGGCATTACTATTGTTTGCCCTGATGAAAAAATGGGGGAAGAGGGCAAAAGGGAGAGAGAAAGAGGGAGTGTGTGTTAGATTCATCACGGGGGGAACCAACGTCCCATTTTGAGGGTGCTTTTGTCTTGCTGGGATTGTGCTCTCGCTCGCTCTCTCTCTCTCATCTTGCGTAGTGGTGCCAGTGAGGCCTAGTGTATATCCCGCTTCACTCTCCTAACTCCAGACGTTGTTTAACTTTGTTGGTCAAATTGACCTTTAATGATACATGCAATGTGTTGTGAGGTCTGTGTTGATGCCTCCCTCTGTCTATGGTGGCTCCCATATCTGTTGAAAGTGGATCTGACTCTTTCCTTCCAACACTATATACAGTAAATACAACTTCCCCCCCTTTCTTCCTAGTTCCTCTACTTTTCCTCCTCTATTCAATTTACTTGGTCTCTCTCTCTCTCTCCCCACTTTCTCTCTCCCCCCTTTCTTTACCTTTCTCTCTCTCTCTCTCTCTCTCTCTCTCTCTCTCTCTCTCTCTCTCCCCCTCTCCCCCCCCCCCCCCCCCCCCATAGATCGTGATAAACGACCCTACTGTCTCTCAGACACCAGACCTGTCCATAGAGATAAGGGTGTGATAGTGTGTTCCTCTTCAACATAGAAAGTGGATCTGTCTCTTTCCTTCCAACTGTAAATACAACTTCCCCCTCTTTCTTCCTAGTTTCTACCTCTACTTTTCCTCCTCTATTCGATTTACTTGGTTGCTCTCTCTCTCTCTCTCTCTCTCTCTCTCTCTCTCTCTCTCTCTCTCTCTCTCTCTCTCTCTCTCTCTCTCTCTCTCTCTCTCTCTCTCTCTCTCTCTCTCTCTCTCTCTCTCTCTCTCTCTCTCTCTCTCTCTCTCTCTCTCTCTCTCTCTCTCTCTCAGCCCAATAGATAGTGATAAATGACCCTACTGTCTCTCTGACACCAGACCTGTCCATAGAGATAACGGTGTGATAGTGTGTTCCTCTTCAACATAGAAACACAGCAACCAGGTCCTACTATCTCCCAGTGCCTTGTCTCGGTGGCCTATCTAGTAGCTCGTGTCTATGTATGTGTCTGGCTGTTTGTGTAGGTATGTGTGTGTCCGTCCGCCGGGGGATGTCTGTTGGCCCTTGCTGTCCCCAGGAGATGGCCGATGTTATTTGTCACTGTGACAGGCGGTGGCTCACACCGGGTCTACAGACGGATGGTGTCTGGGTGGTCTCACACTTCATCCCCCTCTCCTCCCTCCTCGGCTGAGGTCCCCATTGGGGTCCCCATTGGGCCTCACACAGGGCCAAGGAACGTCCTTGGTAGGGCTAGTGTCTGTCTGAGGAAGGGAGAGCAAGTTTTTGCACTTTTGTAGAAGAGAGAGGGAGGAGGGAGAGGAGGAGGGGAGATGACAGGGAGGGAGAAGAGAGAGGGAGGAGGAGGGGAGATGACAGGGAGGGAGGAGGGGAGAAGACAGGGAGGGAGAGGAGGAGGAGGGGAGATGACAGGGGGAGAAGAGGGAGGGAGAAGAGAGTGGGAGGAGGAGGGGAGACGACGGAGGGAGGAGAGGGAGGAGGAGGGGAGATGACAGGGAGGGAGAAGAGAGAGGGAGGAGAGAGAGGGAAGAGGGAGGGAGGAGAGGGAGGAGGAGGGGAGATGACAGGGAGGGAGAAGAGAGAGGGAGGAGAGAGAGGGAAGAGGGAGGGAGGAGAGGGAGGAGGAGGGGAGATGACATGGAGGGAGAAGAGAGAGGGAGGAGAGAGAGGGAAGAGGGAGGGAGGAGAGAAGGAGGAGGAGGGGAGACGAGGGAGGGAGGGAGTGAGGAGAGGGAGGAGGAGGGGAGAAGAGGGAGGGAGGGAGGGAGGAGAGGGAGGAGGAGGGGAGACGACGGAGGGAGGGAGGAGTGGGAGGAGGAGGGGAGAAGAGGGAGGGCGAAGAGGGAGGGAGGACAACAGGGAGGGAGAAGAGAGAGGGAGGAGAGAGAGGGAAGAGAGAGGGAGGAGGAGGGGAGATGACAGGGAGGGAGAAGAGAGAGGGAGGAGAGAGAGGGAAGAGGGAGGGAGGAGAGAGGGAGGAGGAGGGGAGACGACGGAGGGAGGGAGGGAGGAGAGGGAGGAGGAGGGGAGAAGAGGGAGGGAGAAGAGGGAGGAAGAAGGTAGGAATATGTTTCAACATTTTACGCAGAACTCCGAGGGGAGGATGCATTCAAGTGTTATGGTTATGTGATGCAACAACAGTATGTAGACCTATACCATGCGCATTTGTCTGTGAGAACTAATGATAATGTGTTATGTGTGTCCTTCTCTCTACTCTAGCCCCACTGCAAAGAACGTTGTCTCCCATTGTTCCTTATGGAGAAACATTCCTATACAACAACCCAGAGAACGTACTGGTAAGGTGAAATACTTTAGAAACTGAAGTTGTATATGATCCCGAATAGGTCCACTACTATTAACCACTTAGACCTACAGTTGTATTGATTATATTCAATTTAAGAACAGTATTTACAGCCAGGCAATGATAACAAGATATCCAGAGAGATTTGGTCACGGGGAGGCTGATCAGAGCCTAGTAGGCCCCACCTCTGCCAAGTGAGTTATTTTGGCAGGAATAGGTGCTAAGTCATATTCTTCTTTCCTTTGATATGTGCTCTTTGTTACCCCTTTTACAGAGTACCTATTCTCAGAATCTTGACATGTTCACTGTTTTGAGATTATGTGGAAGTAGCTAAGAAGCTGAGAGAAACTCACTATCCAGTTCTATTTTCTATTTGTCTGCCCACACACACATCCACTTCCCCGTCTCTTCTTTCACTGCAAATCGAGAGTAAACTTGAGCAAAATGAGAGTAAACTTGAGGCTCAAACAGTTTCACTTTGGCCTCTGAGGTTAATAGAAATGTCACTTGCTAGCCTAGCCACTAAGCTAACCTAGCCACTAAGCTAACCTAGCCACTAAGCTAACCTAGCCACTAAGCTAACCTAGCCACTAAGCTAACCTAGCCACTAAGCTAACCTAGCCACTATGCTATCAGTCTAACAATGCCTGTTTTGAAAGTGCCACTGATGTGCCTTGATGACTAATCTGTGTTCTTCTGTCTCAGGACCAGGGTCCTAAAGAACTGTTTAAGAAAGAAATCAAAGAGAATCTCAAGCAGAAAAAGCTGAGGTAAGATGAGGGCCACTCTGATACACAATAGTTGTGCCTAACAGTAAAGACTACATTTGCTTAGGCCACAAATAGTCGAACAGTATTTCAAAAGAGGAAGGCGTTTAACTACTGAAATTGGTTGCTAAACCCTGCTTCAGTTGTCTGTACAGTAAAAATATATAGTATTGCAACAAATAAAGCTAAACCAAATTGTAATTACATTTTTACAAATGCGAAAGTATTACACAAATGTAACACAAGTAGCATTTGTAAAAAGCTTCACACAAATATTATTGATTGATATATTTAGATTGATTGATGTGTATATAAATATTGATTGATTTGATATATATATATATATATATATATAAAAACTATAAAAAAAATAAACATCCTCTTACTGTCAACTGCGTTTATTTTCAGCAAACTTAACATGTGTAAATATTTGTATGAACATAACTAGATTCAACAACTGAGACATAAACTGAACAAGTTCCACAGACATGTGACTAACAGAAATGGAAAAATGTGTCGTTGAACAAAGGGGGGGTCAAAATCAAAAGTAGCTGTCAGTATCTGGTGTGGCCACCAGCTGCATTAAGTACTGCAGTGCTTCTCCTCCTCATGGACTGCATCTGATTTGCCCGTTCTTGCTGTGAGATGTTACCCCACTCTTCCACCAAGGCACCTGCAAGTTCTCTGACATTTCTGGGGGGAATGGCCCTAGCCATCACCCTCCGATCAAACAGGTCCCAGACATGCTCAATGGCATTGAGATCCGGGCTCTTCGCTGGCCATGGCAGAACACTGACATTCCTGTCTTGCAGGAAATCATGCACAGAACGAGCAGTATGGCTGGTGGCATTGTCATGCTGGAGGGTCATGTCAGGATGAGCCTGCAGGAAGGGTACCACATGAGGGAGCAGGATGTCTTCCCTATAACGCACAGCGTTGAGATTGCCTGCAATGACAACAAGCTCAGTCCGATGATGCTGTGACACAACGCCCCAGACCATGACGGAACCTCCACCTCCAAATCGATCCCGCTCCAGAGTACAGACCTCGGTAAAAAGCTAATTCCTTTGATGATAAATGCGAATCCGACCATCACCCCTGGTGAGACAAAACCGAGACTCGTCAGTGAAAAGCACTTTTTGCCAGTCCTGTCTGGTCCAGCGATTGTGGGTTTGTGCCCATAGGCGATGTTGTTGCCAGTGATTTCTGGTGAGGACCTGCCTTACAACAGGCCTACAAGCCCTCAGTCCAGCCTCTCTAAGCCTATTGGTGACAGTCTGAGCGCTGATGGAGGGATTGTGCGTTCCTGGTGTACCTGGGGCAGTTGTTGTTGCCATCCTGTACCTGTCCCGCAGGTGTTATGTTCGGATGTACCGATCCTGTACAGGTGTTGTTACACGTTGTCTGGTGTACCTTGGGCAGTTGTTGTTGCCATCCTGTACCTGTCCCGCAGGTGTGATGTTCGGATGTTCGGATGTACCGATCCTGTACAGGTGTTGTTACACGTTGTCTGGTGTACCTTGGGCAGTTGTTGTTGCCATCCTGTACCTGTCCCGCAGGTGTGATGTTCGGATGTTCGGATGTACCGATCCTGTACAGGTGTTGTTACACGTTGTCTGGTGTACCTTGGGCAGTTGTTGTTGCCATCCTGTACCTGTCCCGCAAGTGTGATGTTCGGATGTTCGGATGTACCGATCCTGTACAGGTGTTGTTACACGTTGTCTGAAAATGCGAGGACGATCAGCTGTCCGTCCTGTCTCCCTGTAGCGCTGTCTTAGGCGTCTCACAGCAGTTTATTGCCCTGGCCACATCTGCAGTCCTCATGCCTCCTTGCAGCATGCCTATGGCACGTTCATGCAGATGAGCAGGGACCTTGGGCATCTTTCTTTTGGTGTTTTTCAGAGTCAATAGAAAGGCCTCTTTAGTGTCCTAAGTTTTCTTAACTGTGACCTTAATTGCCTACCGTCTGTAAGCTGTTAGTGTCTTAACGACCGTTCCACAGGTGCATGTTCATTAATTGTTTATGGTTCATTGAACAAGCATGGGAAACCGTGTTTAAACCCTTTACAATGAAGATCTGTGAAGTTATTTGGATTTTTACGAGATATCTTTGAAAGACAAGGTCCTGAAAATGGGACGTTTCTTTTTAAAGTTTAAATAGAGTTTAAATAGATTGATATATACTGTTGAAGTCTGAAGTTTACATAAACTTAGGTTGGAGTCATTAAATTTGTTTTTCAACCACTCCACACATTTCTTGTTAACAAACTATAGTTTTGGCAAGTCAGTTAAGACATCTACTTTGTGCATGACACAAGTAATCTTTCCAACAATTGTTTACAGACAGATTGATTTTCCCATGTTGTCAAGCAAAGAGGCACTGAGTTTGAAGGTAGGCCTTGAAATACATCCACAGGTACACTTCCAATTGACTTAAATGATGTCAATTAGCCTATCAGAAGCTTCTAAAGCCATGACATAATTTTCTGGAATTTTCCAAGCTGTTTCAAGGCACAGTCAACTTAGTGTATGTAAACTTCTGACCCACTGAAATTGTGATACAGTGTATTATAAGTGAAATAATCTGTCTGTAAACAATTGTTGGAATAATGACTTGTGTCATGCACAAATTAGATGTCTTAACTGATTTGCCAAAACTATAGTTTGTAAACAAGAAATTTGTGGAGTGGTTGAAAAACATGTTTTAATGACTCCAACCTAAGTGTATGTAAACTTCCGACTTCAACTGTTTGTGTGTGTTTGTGTGTGTATATATATATATATACATTTTTTTGTCCTTTAAAATAACATCAAATTGATCAGAAATACAGTATAGACTGACTCCCTAAGTTTGTTTTACTCACTGCTTTAGCACACTCCACCAACCCTGATGTCCTTGCCGTGTCTGAATCCTGGCTTAGGAAGGCCACCAAAAATTCTGAGATTTCCATTCCCAACTACAACATTTTCCGTCAAGATAGAACTGCCAATGGGGGAGGAGTTGCAATCTACTGCAGAGATAGCTTGCAAAGTTCTGTCATACTTTCCAGGTCTATGCCCAAACAGTTCAAGCTTCTAATTTTTTTAAATGAATCTCTCCAGAAATACGTTTCTCACTGTTGCCGCCTGCTATAGACCCCACTCAGCTCCCAGCTGTGCCCTGGACACCATATGTGAATTGATTGCCCCCCATCTATCTTCAGAGTTCGTTCTGTTAGGTGACCTAAACTGGGACATACTTATCACCCCAGCAGTCCTACAATCTAAGCTAGATGCCCTCAATCTCACACAAATTATCAAGCAAACCACTAGGTACAACCCTAAATCTGTAAACATGGGCACCCTCATAGATATTATCCTAACCAACTTGCCCACCAAATATACCTCTGCTGTTTTCAATCAAGATCTCAGCGATCACTGCCTCATTGCCTGCATCCGTAATGGGTCCGCGGTCAAAGGACCACGCCTCATCACTGTCAAACGCTCCCTAAAACACTTCAGCGAGTAGGCCTTTCTAATCGACCTGGCCCGGGTATCCTGGAACGATATTGACCTCATCCCGTCAGTCGAGGATGCCTGGTCGTTCTTTAAAAGTAATTTCCTCAACATCTTAAATAAGCATGCCCCTTTCAAAAAATGTAGAACTAAGAACAGATATAGCCCTTGGTTCACTCCAGACCTGACTACCCTTGACCAGCACAAAAACTTCCTGTGGCGGACTGCAATAGCATCAAATAGTACCCGCGATATGCAACTGTTGAGGGAAGTCAGGAACTAATACACACAGTCAGTCAGGAAAGCAAAGGCTAGCTTTTTCAAACATAAATTTGCATCCTGTAGCTCTAACTCCAAAAGGTTTTGGGACACTGTAAAGTCCATGGAGAACAAGAGCACCTCCTCCCAGCTGCCCACTGCACTGAGGCTAGGTAACACGGTCACCACCGATAAATCCATGATAATCAAAAATTTCAATAAGCATTTCTCTACGGCTGGCCATGCTTTCCTCCTGGCTACCCCAACCCTGGCCAACAGCTCCGTACCCCCCACAGCTACTTGCCCAAGCCTCCCCAGCTTCTCCTTCACCCAAATCCAGATTGCAGATGTTCTGAAAGAGCTGCAAAACCTGGACCCGTACCAATCAGCTGGGCTAGACAATATGGACCCTCTCTTTCTAAAATGATCAGTCGCCATTGTTGCAACCCCTATTACCAGTCTGTTCAACCTCTCTTTCGTATTGTCCGAGATCCCTGAAGATAGGAAAGCTGCTGCGGTCATCCCCCTCTTCAAAGGGGGTGACACTCTAGACCCAAACTGTTATAGATCTATATCAATCCTGCCCTGCCTTTCTAAAGTCTTTGAAAGCCAAGTTAACTAACAGATCACTGACCATTTTGAATCCCACCGTACCTTCTCCGCTGTGCAATCCGGTTTCCGAGCTGGTCATGGGTGCACCTCAGCCACGCTCAAGGTACAAAACGATATCATAACCACCATCAATAAAAGACAGTAATGTGCAGCCGTCTTCATAGACCTGGCCAAGACTTTCGACTCTGTCAATCACCGTATTCTTATCGGCAGACTCAATAACCTTGGTTTCTCAAATGACTGCCTCGTCTGGTTCACCAATTACTCGCAGACTGAGTTCAGTGTGTCAAATTGGAGGGCATGTTGTCCGGACCTCTGGCAGTCTCTATGGGGGTACCACAGGGTTCAATTCCCGGGCCGACTCTTTTCTCTGTATATATCAACGATGTTGCTCTTGCTGTGGGTGATTCCCTGATCCACGTCTACGCAGATGACACCATTCTGTATACATCTGGCCCTTCTTTGGACACTGTGTTAACTAACCTCCAAACGAGCTTCAATGCCATACAGCACTCCTTCCGTGGCCTCCAACTTCTCTTAAACGCTAGTAAAACCTGCATTTGCATGCTTTTCAACCGTTCGCTACCCGCCCGCCCAACTAGCATCACTACTCAGGACGGTTCTGACCTAGAATACATGGACAACTACAAGTACTTAGTTGTCTGGTAGACTGTAAACTCTCCTTCCAGACTCACATCAAACATCTCCAATCCAAAATCAAATCTAGAATCTGCTTTCTATTTCGCAACAAAGCCTTCTTCACTCTCGCCAACTCATACCAATACTCTACTCAGCAAATTGGATGTAGTCTATCACAGTGCCATCCGGTTTGTTACCAAAGCACCTTATACCACCCACCACTGCGACCTATATGCTCTAGTCGGCTGGCCCTCGCTACATATTCGTCGCCAGACCCACTGGCTCCAGGTCATCTATAAGTCTATGCTAGGTAAAGCTCCACCTTATCTCAGCTCACTGGTCACGATAACTACACCCACCCGTAGCACGCGCTCCAGCAGGTATATTTCACTGGTCATTTTAAAAGGCTAATTGATCATTAGAAAACTTATGCAATTATGTTAGCACAGCTGAAAACTGTTTTTTGATTAAAGAAGCACTAAATCTGGCCTTCTTTTAGACTAGTTGAGTATCTGGAGCATCAGCATTTGTGGGTTCAATTACAGGCTCAAAATGTCCAGAAACAAATAACTTTCTTCTGAAACTCGTCAGTCTATACTTGTTATGTGAAATTAAGACTATTCCATGTATATATATTTGATTGATTTATATATATATGTATTGTTTGATTGATTTATTAAATGCAACTCAACGTCACCCTATCCCACAGAAAGAAGCATGGTAAGATCAAGGAGTCCAGGAATAGCAACAAGACACAGGTCCCTCCACCTACTTCAACGGTCCACAACCTCTATGAAGATGACTACTCTATAGTGGAAGAGTGCACCACCAGTTGGGAACTATCCAATCATGCTTGGCCTAATGCTGCTACGGCGACCCCGGAGCCCCTCCTCTCCGGCCCCCCGCCCGGCCCCGCCCTCTCCCAGGTCGTTCCCATGACAATGGTGGTGTGTGACCTCTACTCGGAGCCCTTTGACACGCTGGGTGGTCTGGTGAAGAATACGTTACCCGTGTTACCCGCAGACCACGCGGATAATATCTCCCCTTACGCCTGCTTCTACGGGGCCCCTAAGACCAAACTCAAGATGGGGTGGCTGGACAAGCTCTCACCGCAAGGGTAAGACCACAGGATGAAATAGAACATCACATAGTAGTATTCTATTATACTATTCTATTATGGTATGCATTAGTTGAAGCTCAATGTTACCTATAAATATACCTACCATCATATCTAAGCCAATATCACACCAATGTCGATGAAAATTCACAAATCAACTTGATTGGAGGTACACAACACACTCCGTGCCTATCGTCATGTGCCGTCCGGCTGTTACAGAGAACAACATACCGGATTTTTAACAGGGTCGTTAGCAATTGAGTTTTCTGCGTCTACCTAGCTCAAATTCTACATGTCGGATTAAAACTAAACTATAGCGCCCAAGAAGAAGAAGTTAAGTGACCTTTTGGATTTAAAACATTTAAGGATTCAAATCAAAGCAAATTTTATTTGTCACATGCGCACAACAACGTGTCGACCTTACCGTGAAATGCTTACTTACAAGCCCTTAACCAACAATGCAGTTCAAGAAATTGAGTTAAGAAAATATTTACGAAATAAACTAAAGTAAAAAAAAAAGAATTCATCGCTCTCACATGCACATTTCCGTCTGTTAAGAATCAACGATGTGCTACCTTTTTGTAGTATTCTGACATCTTTTCAGCCGAATCGCAGAGCTCTAACTGGGTCAACTCAGTTGCTCGGCAACAACACAGCTGCCACATCCTGCCAGTTGTAAGAAGTGGCTGAGAACAAACCTAGGCTACTGTAGCTAGCTACCTGTATGGTGGTATTCAAGCTGAGGATAATAAATACAAAAATATATTTTGATTAGCTAGCTAATGTTATCGAGCTAATGTTTCTTGTCCAAAGTCCAGCAGCTAGCCTCTGTAGCTAGCTAGCTAACACCAGTCAGCTGAAAGCTATCTAATTAGCTACCGAACAGGCAAAGAAAGGTAGCAAGCTATATATTTTTTTATGGAAGGTTTGTTACAAAAATATCTTCAGCCACTAGCTAGTTAGAGACAGATAAACAGCTGACAACAACAGCTCAACACAGAAGCTAGATAACGAAAGCTAGCTCACGTCCAAATGCAGGTCCTACATTTTCCCACAAAACATAGCTAGCTAGCTACATCAGTTCAAAACCAACACCAGTGGTGCAGCACTAGGGGTGGGGGGAGGGGCTAATGCCAGATTATATAAATGTGTAAGATTTACAAGCTGTGAAAGGAACATGTAAGATGTGGCCCTAGTGTACGAGGGGGATCTTTTTGTTTCGTCTTTATGGCTGAGGTATACGACCTTCAAAGGTCATTAACTTATAACCATTTTATTTTATTTTGCTTTCAATTGGAATTGAGTCATATTTTACATTATAAACTGGATGGTTCGTGCCCTGAATGCTGATTGTCTGACCACAAGTATGACAAAGCATTTATTTTTACTGCTCTAAATAGGTTGGTAGCCAGTTTATAATAGCAATAAGGCACCTCAGGGGTTTGTGGTATATGGCCAATATACCACGGCTAAGGGCTGTTTTTATTCACCTTCTGAAAACTACAGAAAATTACTTTTTGACTATCCATGGTAAATTCTAACATACTTTAATAGTTAGTTCAAAACTGATTTGAGCTATTAGAGGGCAACAGCCACCAGACCAGTGTTTAAACCAGCAACCCTTGCAGTTATGCATGCACAACACCTGTGCCATTAATGCCCAGACCTTTTGGCAGAGGCCAAATTAAAGGTTACACTCACACTGCCTGTGGCAGACTTATTTTTTGTCTTTCGTTTTTTTTACACCAGCTTCAAACAGCTGAAAGTACAATACTTTTGGTTATTTATAATATATTTCAGAGCGGTTTAGATGATATAATAATTCTCTACACTATACGTTGCTTGTTTTGTCTCAGAAACTGAAATTAGGCGAACTATTAGAATTTTAAAAACCAGGTAATGGAGGAGCGATTTTTCTGCATAGTGTACCTTTTAAATACCCAGGCGTTGTAAGATCTGGCATGCGTCTGCAATGTAGTCGTGCAGGAACTCGACCAATGACTACCCAGAATCCTTAAGTGGTTATTAAACAGAGCTTCTTGTTCCTGTTCTCATCCTCTTCTGTTTAGGTATGAGAAACCTAACCTTATTTTAGTTTTCACAACCTCAGAGCAAAGCAGCGGTTTCTTTTATAGTTATCTGTATTTCTCTGTGTGTTTATGCTTTCATAGTTCCTCTTACAAAAAAAAAAATCTGTCACTTCCCTTTTTTGTTTTGTGCCCTTCTTCTGAAACCACATGATTAGCATAAAGTTGTCAACCTGCCTTAGTTTGAGATGTTGAATATTCATCTATTTTAACAGCATAACCAGCACCCTGTTTTACTGTACCATACGGCAGGCTTGTGTATGATAGTATTCTACTGTACAGAATGAACTTGATTGAACTTGTATTGTGATTGGGTGGAGATGCTGTTCTGTAGTAGTTCATAGCAACGCTTTTCATTTTTTTAAATTGTTTACATACGTACTACTTCCAGCTCTTCAACTTTCCTTCTTTCGCTTTTCAGAAACTGTGTTTTTCAGAAAAGATGGGTGAAGTTTGATGGAGAGAACCTCTCTTATTACAACAACGATAAGGTCAGTCAGTCACACACACACACACACACAAACACCAAGTGCTTTCACCTAACATTTTGCACGCTAACACTACCACACTAACAGGCATGTCTTCTAATCAACCACACACGTTCATATCCTCGTCCTACACACACACACCTCCACACATCACATCTTCATTATCTGATGAAAGGTATTCTGTACCACTATGATAGTAGGTACAGTACCTACAGTAAGGTCCAAAAGTATTTGGACAGTAATACATTGTTTTGTTGTTTTGGTGCTGTGGTGTAAAATGGGGGGGGGGGGGGGGGGGGGCTTATGTACAAAAAGCGCTTCATTTCTAAACAGTTCACCCGATAAGGATGAAAATGCCTTCAAATAAATCTGACAGTCTGGACTAACATTATAGTAAAAAGACAAGTCACTGTCCAAAGACAGATACAGCCCATCCATCCCTCTGATCCATCTATCCACCCACACATCCACCCCTCTGATCCATCCACCCCTCTGATCCATCCACCCCTCTGATCCATCCACCCTCTAATCCATCCACCCTCTGATCCATCCACACATCCATCCACCCTCTGATCCATCCACCCCTCTGATCCATCCACCCCTCTGATCCATCTATCCACCCACACATCCACCCCACTGATCCATCCACCCCTCTGATCCATCAACCCTCTGATCCATCCACCCTCTGATCCATCCACCCCTCTGATCCATCCACCCTCTGATCTATCCACACCTCTGATCCATCCACCCCTCTGATCCATCCACCCTCTGATCCATCCACCCCTCTGATCCATCCACCCTCTGATCTATCCACACCTCTGATCTATCCACACCTCTGATCCATCCACCCTCTGATCCATCCACCCCTCTGATCCATCCACCCCTCTGATCCATCCACCCCTCTGATCCATCCACCCCTCTGATCCATCCACCCTCTGATCTATCCACACCTCTGATCCATCCACCCCTCTGATCCATCCACCCCTCTGATCCATCCACCCCTCTGACCCATCCACCCCTCTGATCCATCCACCCCTCTGATCCATCCACACCTCTGATCCATCCACCCCTTGATCCATCCACCCTTTGATCCATCCACCCTCTGATCCATCCACCCTTTGATCCATCCACCCCTCTGATCCATCCACCCCTCTGATCCATCCACCCTCTGATCCATCTACCCCTCTGATCCAGCCAACCCTCTGATCCACCCACCCACAAATCCACCCCTCTGATCCATCCACCCTCTGATCCACCCACACATCCATCTACCCTCTGATCCATCCACCCTCTGATCCACCCACACATCTATCCACCCCTCTGATCCACCCACCCACAAATCCACCCCTCTGATCCACCCACACATCCATCTACCCTCTGATCCATCCACCCTCTGATCCACCCACACATCCATCTACCCTCTGATCCATCCACCCTCTGATCCACCCATCCTCTGATCCATCCACACATCCATCCACCCCTCTGATCCATCCACCCCTCTGATCCATCACCCTCTAATCATCCATCCACCCTCTAATCAAACCACCTCTGATCCATCCACACCTCTGATCCATCCACCCCTCTGATCCATCCACCCTCTGATCTATCCACACCTCTGATCCATCCACCCCTCTGATCCATCCACCGTCTGATCCATCCACCCTCTGATCCATCCACCCCTCTAATCCATCCACCCCTCTGATCCATCCACCCTCTGATCCATCCACCCCTCTAATCCATCCACCCTCTGATCCATCCACACCTCTAATCCATCCACCCTCTGATCCATCCACACCTCTGATCCATCCACACATCCATCCACCCCTCTGATCCATCCACCCTCTGATCCATCCACCCCTCTGATCCATCCACACCTCTGATCCATCCACCCTCTGATCCATCCACCCTCTGATCCATCCACCCTCTGATCCATCCAACCCTCTGATCCATCCACCCTCTGATCTATCCACACCTCTGATCCATCCACCCCTCTGATCCATCCACCCCTCTGATCCATCCACCCCTCTGATCCATCCACCCCTCTGATCCATCCACACCTCTGATCCATCCACCCCTCTGATCCATCCACCCTTTGATCCATACACCCCTCTGATCCATCCACCCTCTGATCCATCCACCCTTTGATCCATCCACCCCTCTGATCCATCCACCCCTCTGATCCATCCACCCTCTGATCCATCCACCCCTCTGATCCAGCCAACCCTCTGATCCACCCACCCACAAATCCACCCCTCTGATCCATCCACCCTCTGATCCACCCACACATCCATCTACCCTCTGATCCATCCACCCTCTGATCCACCCACACATCTATCCACCCCTCTGATCCACCCACCCACAAATCCACCCCTCTGATCCACCCACACATCCATCTACCCTCTGATCCATCCACCCTCTGATCCACCCACACATCCATCTACCCTCTGATCCATCCACCCTCTGATCCACCCATCCTCTGATCCATCCACACATCCATCCACCCCTCTGATCCATCCACCCCTCTGATCCATCCACCCTCTGATCCATCCACCCCTCTAATCAAACCACCCTCTGATCCATCCACACCTCTGATCCATCCACCCCTCTGATCCATCCACCCTCTGATCTATCCACACCTCTGATCCATCCACCTCTCTGATCCATCCACCCTCTGATCCATCCACCCTCTGATCCATCCACCCCTCTGATCCATCCACCCCTCTGATCCATCCACCCTCTGATCCATCCACCCCTCTAATCCATCCACCCTCTGATCCATCCACACCTCTAATCCATCCACCCTCTGATCCATCCACACCTCTGATCCATCCACACATCCATCCACCCCTCTGATCCATCCACCCTCTGATCCATCCACCCCTCTGATCCATCCACACCTCTGATCCATCCACCCTCTGATCCATCCACCCTCTGATCCATCCACCCTCTGATCCATCCAACCCTCTGATCCATCCACCCTCTGATCTATCCACACCTCTGATCCATCCACCCCTCTGATCCATCCACCCCTCTGATCCATCCACCCCTCTGATCCATCCACCCCTCTGATCCATCCACACCTCTGATCCATCCACCCTCTGATCCATCCACCCTTTGATCCATCCACCCCTCTGATCCATCCACCCTCTGATCCATCCACCCTTTGATCCATCCACCCCTCTGATCCATCCACCCCTCTGATCCATCCACCCTCTGATCCATCCACCCCTCTGATCCAGCCAACCCTCTGATCCACCCACCCACAAATCCACCCCTCTGATCCATCCACCCTCTGATCCACCCACACATCCATCTACCCTCTGATCCATCCACCCTCTGATCCACCCACACATCTATCCACCCCTCTGATCCACCCACCCACAAATCCACCCCTCTGATCCACCCACACATCCATCTACCCTCTGATCCATCCACCCTCTGATCCACCCACACATCCATCTACCCTCTGATCCATCCACCCTCTGATCCACCCATCCTCTGATCCATCCACACATTCATCCACCCCTCTGATCCATCCACCCCTCTGATCCATCCACCCTCTGATCCATCCACCCCTCTAATCAAACCACCCTCTGATCCATCCACACCTCTGATCCATCCACCCCTCTGATCCATCCACCCCTCTGATCCATCCACACCTCTGATCCATCCACCCCTCTGATCCATCCACCCTTTGATCCATCCACCCCTCTGATCCATCCACCCTCTGATCCATCCACCCTTTGATCCATCCACCCCTCTGATCCATCCACCCCTCTGATCCATCCACCCTCTGATCCATCCACCCCTCTGATCCAGCCAACCCTCTGATCCACCCACCCACAAATCCACCCCTCTGATCCATCCACCCTCTGATCCACCCACACATCCATCTACCCTCTGATCCATCCACCCTCTGATCCACCCACACATCTATCCACCCCTCTGATCCACCCACCCACAAATCCACCCCTCTGATCCACCCACACATCCATCTACCCTCTGATCCATCCACCCTCTGATCCACCCACACATCCATCTACCCTCTGATCCATCCACCCTCTGATCCACCCATCCTCTGATCCATCCACACATCCATCCACCCCTCTGATCCATCCACCCCTCTGATCCATCCACCCTCTGATCCATCCACCCCTCTAATCAAACCACCCTCTGATCCATCCACACCTCTGATCCATCCACCCCTCTGATCCATCCACCCTCTGATCTATCCACACCTCTGATCCATCCACCCCTCTGATCCATCCACCGTCTGATCCATCCACCCTCTGATCCATCCACCCCTCTAATCCATCCACCCCTCTGATCCATCCACCCTCTGATCCATCCACCCCTCTAATCCATCCACCCTCTGATCCATCCACACCTCTAATCCATCCACCCTCTGATCCATCCACACCTCTGATCCATCCACACATCCATCCACCCCTCTGATCCATCCACCCTCTGATCCATCCACCCCTCTGATCCATCCACACCTCTGATCCATCCACCCTCTGATCCATCCACCCTCTGATCCATCCACCCTCTGATCCATCCAACCCTCTGATCCATCCACCCTCTGATCTATCCACACCTCTGATCCATCCACCCCTCTGATCCATCCACCCCTCTGATCCATCCACCCCTCTGATCCATCCACCCCTCTGATCCATCCACACCTCTGATCCATCCACCCCTCTGATCCATCCACCCTTTGATCCATACACCCCTCTGATCCATCCACCCTCTGATCCATCCACCCTTTGATCCATCCACCCCTCTGATCCATCCACCCCTCTGATCCATCCACCCTCTGATCCATCCACCCCTCTGATCCAGCCAACCCTCTGATCCACCCACCCACAAATCCACCCCTCTGATCCATCCACCCTCTGATCCACCCACACATCCATCTACCCTCTGATCCATCCACCCTCTGATCCACCCACACATCTATCCACCCCTCTGATCCACCCACCCACAAATCCACCCCTCTGATCCACCCACACATCCATCTACCCTCTGATCCATCCACCCTCTGATCCACCCACACATCCATCTACCCTCTGATCCATCCACCCTCTGATCCACCCATCCTCTGATCCATCCACACATCCATCCACCCCTCTGATCCATCCACCCCTCTGATCCATCCACCCTCTGATCCATCCACCCCTCTAATCAAACCACCCTCTGATCCATCCACACCTCTGATCCATCCACCCCTCTGATCCATCCACCCTCTGATCTATCCACACCTCTGATCCATCCACCTCTCTGATCCATCCACCCTCTGATCCATCCACCCTCTGATCCATCCACCCCTCTGATCCATCCACCCCTCTGATCCATCCACCCTCTGATCCATCCACCCCTCTAATCCATCCACCCTCTGATCCATCCACACCTCTAATCCATCCACCCTCTGATCCATCCACACCTCTGATCCATCCACACATCCATCCACCCCTCTGATCCATCCACCCTCTGATCCATCCACCCCTCTGATCCATCCACACCTCTGATCCATCCACCCTCTGATCCATCCACCCTCTGATCCATCCACCCTCTGATCCATCCAACCCTCTGATCCATCCACCCTCTGATCTATCCACACCTCTGATCCATCCACCCCTCTGATCCATCCACCCCTCTGATCCATCCACCCCTCTGATCCATCCACCCCTCTGATCCATCCACACCTCTGATCCATCCACCCCTCTGATCCATCCACCCTTTGATCCATCCACCCCTCTGATCCATCCACCCTCTGATCCATCCACCCTTTGATCCATCCACCCCTCTGATCCATCCACCCCTCTGATCCATCCACCCTCTGATCCATCCACCCCTCTGATCCAGCCAACCCTCTGATCCACCCACCCACAAATCCACCCCTCTGATCCATCCACCCTCTGATCCACCCACACATCCATCTACCCTCTGATCCATCCACCCTCTGATCCACCCACACATCTATCCACCCCTCTGATCCACCCACCCACAAATCCACCCCTCTGATCCACCCACACATCCATCTACCCTCTGATCCATCCACCCTCTGATCCACCCACACATCCATCTACCCTCTGATCCATCCACCCTCTGATCCACCCATCCTCTGATCCATCCACACATTCATCCACCCCTCTGATCCATCCACCCCTCTGATCCATCCACCCTCTGATCCATCCACCCCTCTAATCAAACCACCCTCTGATCCATCCACACCTCTGATCCATCCACCCCTCTGATCCATCCACCCTCTGATCTATCCACACCTCTGATCCATCCACCCCTCTGATCCATCCACCCTCTGATCCATCCACCCTCTGATCCATCCACCCCTCTGATCCAGCCAACCCTCTGATCCATCCACCCTCTGATCCATCCACCCCTCTAATCCATCCACCCTCTGATCCATCCACACCTCTAATCCATCCACCCTCTGATCCATCCACACCTCTGATCCATCCACACATCCATCCACCCCTCTGATCCATCCACCCTCTGATCCATCCACCCCTCTGATCCATCCACACCTCTGATCCATCCACCCTCTGATCCATCCACCCTCTGATCCATCCACCCTCTGATCCATCCAACCCTCTGATCCATCCACCCCTCTGATCCATCCACACATCCATCCACCCCTCTGATCCATCCACCCCTCTGATCCATCCACCCTCTGATCCATCCACCCCTCTTATCCATCCACCCCTCTGATCCATCCACCCTCTTATCCATCCACCCTCTGATCCATCCACACATCCATCCACCCTCTGATCTATCCACCCCTCTGATCCAGCCAACCCTCTGATCCATCCACCCTCTGATCCATCCACACATCCATCCACCCTCTGATCCATCCACCCCTCTGATCCATCCACCCCTCTGATCCATCCACCCTCTGATCCATCCACCCTCTGATCCATCCACCCCTCTAATCCATCTACCCTCTGATCCATCCACCCTCTGATCCATCCACCCCTTTGTTCCATCCACCCCTCTGA
Organism: Salvelinus namaycush; assembly: GCF_016432855.1. Classification (NCBI taxonomy): domain Eukaryota; kingdom Metazoa; phylum Chordata; class Actinopteri; order Salmoniformes; family Salmonidae; genus Salvelinus; species Salvelinus namaycush. Next base: position 3,743,089 of record NC_052312.1, on the reverse strand, counting down.
TCCATCCACCCCTCTGATCCATCCACCCTCTGATCCATCCACCCTCTGATCCATCCACCCCTCTAATCCATCTACCCTCTGATCCATCCACCCTCTGATCCATCCACCCCTTTGTTCCATCCACCCCTCTGATCCATCCACACATCTATCCACCCCTCTGATCCATCCACCCCTCTAATCCATCTACCCTCTTATCCATCCACCCTCTGATCTATCCACACCTCTGATCCATCCACCCCTCTGATCCATCCACCCCTCTGATCCATCCACCCCTCTGATCCATCCACCCCTCTGATCCATCCACCCTTTGATCCATCCACCCCTCTGATCCATCCACCCCTCTGATCCATCCACCCTCTGATCCATCCACCCCTCTGATCCAGCCAACCCTCTGATCCACCCACCCACAAATCCACCCCTCTGATCCATCCACCCTCTGATCCACCCACACATCCATCTACCCTCTGATCCATCCACCCTCTGATCCACCCACACATCTATCCACCCCTCTGATCCACCCACCCACAAATCCACCCCTCTGATCCACCCACACATCCATCTACCCTCTGATCCATCCACCCTCTGATCCACCCACACATCCATCTACCCTCTGATCCATCCACCCTCTGATCCACCCATCCTCTGATCCATCCACACATTCATCCACCCCTCTGATCCATCCACCCCTCTGATCCATCCACCCTCTGATCCATCCACCCCTCTAATCAAACCACCCTCTGATCCATCCACACCTCTGATCCATCCACCCCTCTGATCCATCCACCCTCTGATCTATCCACACCTCTGATCCATCCACCCCTCTGATCCATCCACCCTCTGATCCATCCACCCTCTGATCCATCCACCCCTCTGATCCAGCCAACCCTCTGATCCATCCACCCTCTGATCCATCCACCCCTCTAATCCATCCACCCTCTGATCCATCCACACCTCTAATCCATCCACCCTCTGATCCATCCACACCTCTGATCCATCCACACATCCATCCACCCCTCTGATCCATCCACCCTCTGATCCATCCACCCCTCTGATCCATCCACACCTCTGATCCATCCACCCTCTGATCCATCCACCCTCTGATCCATCCACCCTCTGATCCATCCAACCCTCTGATCCATCCACCCCTCTGATCCATCCACACATCCATCCACCCCTCTGATCCATCCACCCCTCTGATCCATCCACCCTCTGATCCATCCACCCCTCTTATCCATCCACCCCTCTGATCCATCCACCCTCTTATCCATCCACCCTCTGATCCATCCACACATCCATCCACCCTCTGATCTATCCACCCCTCTGATCCAGCCAACCCTCTGATCCATCCACCCTCTGATCCATCCACACATCCATCCACCCTCTGATCCATCCACCCCTCTGATCCATCCACCCTCTGATCCATCCACCCTCTGATCCATCCACCCCTCTAATCCATCTACCCTCTGATCCATCCACCCTCTGATCCATCCACCCCTTTGTTCCATCCACCCCTCTGATCCATCCACCCCTCTGATCCATCCACCCTCTGATCCATCCACCCTCTGATCCATCCACCCCTCTAATCCATCTACCCTCTGATCCATCCACCCTCTGATCCATCCACCCCTTTGTTCCATCCACCCCTCTGATCCATCCACACATCTATCCACCCCTCTGATCCATCCACCCCTCTAATCCATCTACCCTCTTATCCATCCACCCTCTGATCCATCCACCCCTCTGATCCATCCACCCCTCTGATCCATCCACCCCTCTGATCCATCCACCCCTCTGATCCATCCACCCTTTGATCCATCCACCCCTCTGATCCATCCACCCCTCTGATCCATCCACCCCTCTGATCCATCCACCCTCTGATCCATCCACCCCTCTGATCCAGCCAACCCTCTGATCCACCCACCCACAAATCCACCCCTCTGATCCATCCACCCTCTGATCCACCCACACATCCATCTACCCTCTGATCCATCCACCCTCTGATCCACCCACACATCTATCCACCCCTCTGATCCACCCACCCACAAATCCACCCCTCTGATCCACCAACACATCCATCTACCCTCTGATCCATCCACCCTCTGATCCACCCACACATCCATCTACCCTCTGATCCATCCACCCTCTGATCCACCCATCCTCTGATCCATCCACACATTCATCCACCCCTCTGATCCATCCACCCCTCTGATCCATCCACCCTCTGATCCATCCACCCCTCTAATCAAACCACCCTCTGATCCATCCACACCTCTGATCCATCCACCCCTCTGATCCATCCACCCTCTGATCTATCCACACCTCTGATCCATCCACCCCTCTGATCCATCCACCCTCTGATCCATCCACCCTCTGATCCATCCACCCCTCTGATCCAGCCAACCCTCTGATCCATCCACCCTCTGATCCATCCACCCCTCTAATCCATCCACCCTCTGATCCATCCACACCTCTAATCCATCCACCCTCTGATCCATCCACACCTCTGATCCATCCACACATCCATCCACCCCTCTGATCCATCCACCCTCTGATCCATCCACCCCTCTGATCCATCCACACCTCTGATCCATCCACCCTCTGATCCATCCACCCTCTGATCCATCCACCCTCTGATCCATCCACCCCTCTGATCCATCCACCCCTCTGATCCATCCACACATCCATCCACCCCTCTGATCCATCCACCCCTCTGATCCATCCACCCTCTGATCCATCCACCCCTCTTATCCATCCACCCCTCTGATCCATCCACCCTCTTATCCATCCACCCTCTGATCCATCCACACATCCATCCACCCTCTGATCTATCCACCCCTCTGATCCAGCCAACCCTCTGATCCATCCACCCTCTGATCCATCCACACATCCATCCACCCTCTGATCCATCCACCCCTCTGATCCATCCACCCTCTGATCCATCCACCCTCTGATCCATCCACCCCTCTAATCCATCTACCCTCTGATCCATCCACCCTCTGATCCATCCACCCCTTTGTTCCATCCACCCCTCTGATCCATCCACACATCTATCCACCCCTCTGATCCATCCACCCCTCTAATCCATCTACCCTCTTATCCATCCACCCCTCTGACCGTCCACCCCTCTGATCCATCCACCCCTCTAATCCATCTACCCTCTTATCCATCCACCCCTCTGACCGTCCACCCCTCTGATCCATCCACCCCTCTAATCCATCTACCCTCTGATCCATCCACCCCTCTGATCCATCCACCCCTCTGATCCATCCACCCCTCTGATCCATCCACCCCTCTGATCCATCCACCCCTCTGATCCATCCACCCCTCTGATCCATCCACCCTCTTATCCATCCACCCCTCTGATCCATCCACCCCTCTAATCCATCCACCCCTCTGATCCATCCACCCCTCTGATCCATCAACCCCTCTGATCCATCCACCCCTCTGATCCATCCACACATCCATCCACCCCTCTGATCCATCCACCCCTCTGATCCATCCACCCTCTGATCCATCCACCCCTCTAATCCATCCACCCTCTGATCCATCCACACCTCTGATCCATCCACCCCTCTGATCCATCCACCCTCTGATATATCCACACCTCTGATCCATCCACCCCTCTGATCCATCCACCCTCTGATCCATCCACCCTCTGATCCATCCACCCCTCTAATCCATCCACCCCTCTGATCCATCCACCCTCTGATCCATCCACCCCTCTAATCCATCCACCCTCTGATCCATCCACACCTCTAATCCATCCACCCTCTGATCCATCCCCACATCCATCCACCCTCTGATCCATCCACCCCTCTGATCCATCCACCCTCTGATCCATCCACCCTCTGATCCATCCACCCTCTGATCCATCCAACCCTCTGATCCATCCACCCCTCTGATCCATCCACACATCCATCCACCCCTCTGATCCATCCACCCCTCTCATCCATCCACCCTCTGATCCATCCACCCCTCTAATCCATCCACCCCTCTGATCCATCCACCCTCTGATCCATCCACCCTCTGATCCATCCACACATCCATCCACCCTCTGATCCATCCACCCCTCTGATCCAGCCAACCCTCTGATCCATCCACCCTCTGATCCATCCACACATCCATCCACCCTCTGATCCATCCACCCCTCTGATCCATCCACCCTCTGATCCATCCACCCTCTGATCCATCCACCCTCTGATCCATCCACCCCTCTAATCCATCTACCCTCTGATCCATCCACCCTCTGATCCATCCACCCCTCTGATCCATCCACCCCTCTGTTCCATCCACCCCTCTGATCCATCCACACATCTATCCACCCCTCTGATCCATCCACCCCTCTAATCCATCTACCCTCTTATCCATCCACCCCTCTGATCCATCCACCCCTCTGATCCATCCACCCCTCTGATCCATCCACCCTCTTATCCATCCACCCCTCTGATCCATCCACCCCTCTAATCCATCCACCCCTCTGATCCATCCACCCTCTGATCCATCCACCCCTCTGATCCATCCACCCCTCTGATCCATCCACCCTCTGATCCATCCACCCCTCTGATCCATCCACCCCTCTGATCCATCCACCCCTCTGATCCATCCACCCCTCTGATCCATCCACCCCTCTAATCCATCTACCCTCTGATCCATCCACACATCCATCCACCCTCTGATCCATCCACCCCACTGATCCATCCACCCCTCTGATCCATCCACCCCTCTAATCCATCCACCCCTCTGATCCATCCACCCTCTGATCCATCCACCCTCTGATCCATCCACCCTCTGATCAATCCACCCTCTGATCAATCCACCCACACATCCAAACCTCTGATCCATCAACCCACACATTGACTTAGGAAAGTGCACAGTGCATTCTGAAAGTTTTCAGACCCCTTGACTTTTTCCACATTTTGTTACGTCACAGCTTTATTCTAAAATGGATTTAAAAAAATTAAAAAATATTAAAAAGAAAACACCGAAATACCTTATTTACATAAGTATTCGGACCCTTTGCAATGAGACTCTAAATTGAGCTCAGGTGCATTCTGTTTCCATTGATCATCCTTAATGTTTCTACAACTTGATTGGAGTCCACCTGTGGTAAATTCAATTGATTGGACATGATTTGAAAAGACGCACCTGTCTATAAAAGGTTTCAGAGCAAAAACCAAGCCATGAGGTCGAAGGAATTGTCCGTAGAGCTCAGAGACAGGATTGTGTCGAGGCACAGATCTGGGGAAGGGTACAAAAACATGTCTGCAGCATTGAAAGTCCCCAAGAACACAGTGGCCTACATCATTCTTAAATGAAAGAAGTTTGGAACCACTAAGACTCTTCCTAGAGCTGGCCGCCCAGCCAAACTGAGCAATCGGGAAGAAGGATCTTGGTCAGGGAGGTGACCAAGAACCCGATGGTCACTCTGACAGAGCTCCATAGTTCCTCTGTGGAGATGGGAAAACCTTCCAGAAGGACAACCATCTCTGAAGCACTCCACCAATCAGGCCTTTTATGATAAGAGTGGCCAGACGGAAGCCACTCCTCAGTAAAAGGAACACAACAGCCCGCTTGGAGTTTTTCCAAAGGCACCGAAAGACTCTCAGACCATGAGAAACACGATTATCTGGTCTGATGAAACCAAGATTGAACTCTTTGGCCTGAATGCCAAGTATCACGTCTGGAGGAAACCTGCCACCATCCCTACAGTGAAGCATGAATGTGGCAGCATCATGCTGTGGGGATGTTTTTCAGCAGCAGGGACTGGGAGACTAGTCAGGATGGAGGCAAAGATGAACAAAACAAAGTACAGAGATCCTTGATGAAAACCTGTTCCAGAGCACTCAGGACGTCAGACTGGGATGAACGTTCACCTTACAACAGGACAACGACCCTAAGCACACAGCCAAGAAAATGCAGGAGTGGCTTCGGGACAAGTCTGTGAATGTCCTTGATTGGGCCAGCCAGAGCCCGGACTTGAACCGATCTAACATCTTTGGAGAGACCAGAAAATCGCTGTGCAGTGACTAGGGTTGCAAAGGTTCGGAAACTTTCCAGAAAATTTCTGGAATATTTTCAGGACATTTTCCATGGGAAGTTAAGCCTGGGAATTTGGGGAATTTTGCTTAAATTCCTCAAAAAAGTTAGCTTATAACAGTGAACCTTTTTTTGTGGGATACACATAAGTCAAGTCTAGATCTTGAGGCATATTTTGCTTAAACTATCCCCAATTCATAGGAATTGTAACCCTCTGCATGCACAGTGCATTCTTCCATCACATGTACAGCTGATTCTCAAGATCTTGCACACCAATGAGATGCTAATTAGCCCACACTACTACACTGTCTGAGCCAAGGACTACATGTTTTCTGGTAAGTTTAGATTACAATACTGGGAGGGGTGAAATTTTTTTATATGACATACATTATTTTTTTGTTAACTAGTAAATAGTAGCCTACAGCAAAGTGTGTTGTCATCATGTTTGACAGTCTCCTGGAGCGGAAGGAATCTCTCCAAGAAATGGCCATATCACAGTCTGCCGATATGGACAGCCCCCTCAAGAGGATCCCCTTGGATGATGTATTTTGGGAGAGAGTGGTAAGCAGCCTGAAACCTATAGCAGTAGACATTGCACGGATTGAGGGAGACAATGCCATCCTGTCTGATGTTCGGACTCTGCTTCCAGATGTAAGAGAAGAATCGCCACAGCGTGCATGTTGGACTCCAAGCATGCTGTCAAGAGCATCCTGTCTGGTGCAGAGATCAACAAGGCCAATGGTGTCATCACTATCGTGTCTCGCCACCTTGGCCTGGATGAGGGCAAGGTTCTTGGCAGTCTGGCGAAGTACACTTCCATGCAAGGGCTTTGGGATGGAGATGCAATATGGCAGTCGTGCCAACATATCTCATCTGCCACCTGGTGGAAGGGACTTTGTGGATCTGAGGCTCTTTCCCCTGTTGCCTCCATCATCCTCCGAATCCCACCAACATCAGCCGCCTCAGAGCGCAACTGGTCCTTGTTTGGGAACACACACACCAAAGCACGCAACAGGCTGACCAATACAAGGTTTGAAAAATTGGTGGCCATCCGAGCAAATTTGAGTCTTTTTGAGCCTGACAACGAGCCATCCTCAACAAGGTTGGAAAGTGACAGTGAAGATGAGGCCTCAGAGTCTGATGTTCAAGAGGTGGACATTGAGGAGGTCCAGGGAGAAGACGTTGAAGCCTGAGAGGAAGACAACCAAAGCTTTAGTTTCTAGACTATCATTTTACAGAGGAATGTTGAAAACGTTTTTGGGAGATGCGATGGATCATTGGGGATCATTCAATATTCCCTTTCTTTTGTTGTTCATTGAAATCATCCCATGTGAAGAGTCAACTCATTTAATTAAAGTTCAATTCGTAACAAATTATTGTGATTTTTTTTCTATTGGAAGGATTTAATCATTTGCAATTATGTCTACTTATGATAAGGTAAAAGGTTTATATTTCTGTCTCCATATGATAGGGTAAATATATCCAATACAAAAAACATCTACATTTTAAATGGTATTCATATTAATTTGCATATATTCCCATTAATTCCCATATATTCCCGTTAATTCCCACGGAAAGTTTACACCTAAGAAAATTCCCCAAAATGTGCAACCCTAGGTACAAAACCTATAGAGGTTTTGAGTGACGCTCCACAGCCAACCTGACAGAGCTTGAGAGGATCTGCAGAGAAACTCCTCAAGTACTGGTGTGCCAAGCTTGTACCGCCATACCCAAGAAGACTCGATGCTGTAATCGCTGCCAAAGGTGCTTCAACAAAGTACTGAGTAAAGGGTCTGAATACTTATGTGAATGTGGTATTTCCTTTACTTATTTTTTATACATTTGGAAATATTTCTAAAAACCTGTTTTTGCTTTGTCATTATGGGGTATTGTGATGTCATTATGGGGTATTGTGATGTCATTATGGGGTATTGCGATGTAATTATGGGGTATTGTGTGTAGATTGATGAGGGAAAAAACAATTTAATCCATTTTAGAATAAGGTAACAAAATGTGGAAAAAGTCAAGGGGTCTGAATACATTCTGAATGCACTGTATATATCTAAGTATGTGGACACCCCTTCAAATTAATGGATTTGGCTATTTTAGCCACACCCATTGCTGACATGTATACAAAATCGAGCACACAGCCATGCAATCTCCATAGACAAACATTGCCAGTAGAATGGCCTTATTGAAGAGCTCAGTAACTTTCAACGTAGCACTGTCATAGGATGCCACCTTTTCAACAAGTCAGTGCATCAAATTTCTGCACTGCTAGAGCTGCCCCGGTCAACTGTAAGTCCTGTTATTGTGAAGTGGAAACGTCTAGGAGTAAAAACGGCTCAGACGTGAAGTGGTAGGCCACACAAGCACACAGAACGGGACCGCCGAGTGCTGAAGTGCGTAGTGTGTAAAAAATGTCTAACACTCACTACCGAGTTCCAAACTGCCTCTGGAAGCAACGTCGGCACAGGAACTGTTCATCAGGAGCTTAATGAAATGGGTTTCCACGGCCGAGCAGCCGCACACAAGCCTAAGATCACCATGCGCAATGTCAATCGTTGGCTGGAGTGGTGTAAAGCTCGCCACCATTGGACTCTGGAGCAGTGGAAACGCATTCTCTGGAGTGATGAATCACGCTTCACCATCTGGCAGTCCGATAGACTAATCTGGGTTTGGCGGATGCCGACAACACTACCTGCCCCAACGCATAGTGGCAACTGTAAAGTTTGGTGGAGGATGAATAATGGTCTGAGGCTGTTTGTCATGGTTCGGGCCCCTTAGTTCCAGTGAAGGGAAATATTAACGCTATAGTATACAATGCCTTTCTAGACGATTCTTTGCTTGCAACAGTTTTGAGACGGCCCTTTCCTGTTTCAGTAGACAATGCCCCCATGCACAAAGTGACGTCCATACAGAAATGGTTTGTCGAGATGCTGCTGTGGAAGAACTTGACTGGCCTGCACAGAGGCCTGACCTCAACCCCATCGAACACCTTTGGTATGAATTGGAATGCCGACCGCAAGCCAGCCCTAATCGCCCAACATCAGTGTCCGACCTCACTAATGCTCTTGTGGCTGAATGGAAGCAAGTCCCCGCAGCAATGTTCCAACATCTAGTGGAACGCCTTCCCAGAAGAGTGGAGGCTGTTATAGCAGCAAAGGGGGGACCAACTCCATATTAATGCCCATGATTTTTAAATGAGATGTTAGACAATGAGTGTGTCCACATACTTTTGACCATGTAGTGTACATCCAACCCATCCGGTCTATGCGTTCCCCTTTTCTCTCCCCCACTATCATTAACATGGCCCTGTAAAGAATGGGATCAAGGACAGAGTGACATTCTGTCACACTTAAATGAGTACCAGTGGCTCTTGGTGCCTGGGTATAGAGTGCAGCATATCGACGTTGGCCCAGCACCTGCTGCTGAGAACAAGGGAAGAGGAGAGGAGAGCAGGAAGACTCTTTACTGCCTCCCTCGGCAGATCTCTCCCTTTCTCCCTCCCTCTGTCTCTCTCTCTTCCTCCCTCTGCCTCTCTCTGCCTCCCTCTGCCTATCTCTCTCCCTCCCTCTGCCTCTCTCTGCCTCCCTCTCTCGCCCTTTCTCTGTCTCTCTCTCTCCCTCTCTCACCCTCTCTTTCTCTCTCTCCCTCACTCTCCCTCGCTCTCTCCCTCTCACTCCCTCTGCCTCTCTCTCTCCCTCTATCTGTCTGTTTTCCTCTTCCAGCATGAAAGGTTAAGTTACGCTTAGTGCTGCCTCGTCTGGAGCAAGGGAGGGGAAGAAGAGCTAAACCTTTAGAGTGAGCAGGGAGGACAGACCAGAGACAGACCAGAGACAGACCAGAGACAGACCAGAGACAGACCAGAGACAGACCAGAGACAGACATAGAGAGAGACCAGAGACAGACATAGAGACAGACCAGAGAAAGACAGACAGACCAGAGACAGAGAGACCAGAGACAGAGAGACCAGAGACAGAGAGACCAGAGACAGACAGACAGACCAGAGACAGACCAGAGAGAGTGAGACAGATAGACAGACAGACCAGAGAGAGTGAGACAGACAGACAGACCAGAGAGAGAGTGAGACAGACAGACAGACAGACAGACCAGAAAGAGACAGACCAGAGAGAGACAGACAGAGAGACGAGTGAGAGACAGTCAGACAGACGGACCAGAGAGAGTCAGACAGATAGACAGACCAGAGAGAGAGAGACAGACAGACGGACCAGAGAGAGTCAGACAGACAGACGGACCAGAGAGAGTCAGACAGACAGACGGACCAGAGAGAGTCAGACAGACAGACGGACCAGAGAGAGAGACAGACAGACGGACCAGAGAGAGAGACAGACAGACGGACCAGAGAGTGAGACAGACAGACAGACGGACCAGAAAGAGACATACAGACAGACGGACCAGAGAGAGACAGACAGACAGACGGACCAGAGACAGACTGACATGCTGACCAGAGACAGACAGACAGACAGACAGGCTGACCAGAGACAGACAGACAGGCAGGCAGACAGACATGCTGACCACAGACAGACAGACAGACAGACAGACAGACAGACAGACAGACAGACAGACAGACAGACAGACAGACAGACCAGAGACAGACAGACAGGCTGACCAGAGACAGACAGACAGGCTGACCAGAGACAGACAGACAGGCTGACCAGAGACAGACAGACAGGCTGACCAGAGACAGACAGACAGGCTGACCAGAGACAGACAGACAGACAGACAGACACAGACAGACAGACAGACAGACAGACAGACAGACAGACAGACAGACAGACAGACAGACAGACAGACAGACAGACAGACAGACAGACAAATAAAGGAATTTAACCTTCACATTTTTGGGGGTTTTGACATCAGACTGTTTATGAAGTTTTGTAGCTCTTGTTTTTACTGTCATCAGTTTTTCGACTGTTATGGAGCCAGAAAGTATTGCCTCTGAGCTAGACTATTCACACAGTAGACGGAACAGAAGTTTAAGGCTAGTGTATAGATGAGCGAGGTTTCCATTCTCTTTCATTCTGGTGGTTTGACTGAACTTTTGGTCTTTTTACCTTGTTGGCTTTGCAACTGACTTTCAGCAGACTTAACTTGTAGTGTAAAGAGAATGTGTTTCTGAATTTGTGTTTGTAACTTATTGATCTTGCCATAGACCCTCATCAGAGCAGGCAACTTATAACTGAGAATGGGAGACTATCTCTCTGAATGTGTGTGTGTGTGTTTGTTTCTCTTTGTGTGTTTCTGACTGTGTGTGTGTTTCTCTGTGTGTGTGTGTGTTTCTGACTGTGTGTGTTTCTGACTGTGTGTGTTTCTGACTCTGTGTGTGTTTCTGACTCTGTGTGTGTTTCTGACTCTGTGTGTTTCTGACTCTGTGTGTGTTTCTGACTCTGTGTGTTTCTGACTCTGTGTGTTTCTGACTCTGTGTGTTTCTGACTCTGTGTGTTTCTGACTCTGTGTGTGTGGTGTTCGTCGGCGCCCTCACTGTGCATCTCCCTGGGCTAGGCCTGCAATTTTTCGGCAGACAGGCAGACAGACAGGCAGACAGACAGGCAGACAGGCAGACAGGCAGCGTTGCAGCTTTGCCCAACATCACAATCAATAATGTAAACCTTGCCTGATGCCACTCGTTAATCACTTACTAATTACAGTTCCCCCTCTTTCTCCCCCTCTCTATTTTTCCATTGCGTTTGTCGGTTTATTTATTGGGACATGGTCGCTCGCAGCAATGGAAGTCAGTACAAGGGAGGGAGGGAGGGGAGGGAGAGAGAGAGGCGTCGACTCAGTGTTTTGCCCTCAGTATCACAGTGGATGTTGGTTGTAGGCTTGGGTGTTAAGGGAGGGGAGTGTCAATGCCACTCCGACATTGCCTGATCTAATATTTATGTAGTTCTTAATTCATTATTTTACTTTTAGATTTGTGTGTGTATTGTCGTGAATTGTTAGATAATACTGCACTGTTGGAGCTAGGAACACAAGCGTTTCACTACTCCTGCAATAACATCTGCTAAATATGTGTATGTGGCCAATAAAATTGTATTTGATTTGATTTAAAGGCGGTGTGGGGAGGGAGATAAGTAGTGTTTTGACTTTTTAAAGTAGGAAAGTGAATGCAGAGCAGGATCACAATCTGGGTGAAGGGAGAGGTTCGCTTCAGTCTCTCTGCTCTGCTGTCTGTGATTGGTCGGGACTGATCCTACCTCACACCACTACGTTGGGGTCAGTGACCGGGTTACATTAAATTGGCACAAGGCAGGTTGGCACTCACTCAATGCCAACTTTTGTCCGAGGCTGAGGGGGAACGCTGAAGAGTGTGGGGTTAGGGGCACTGTGGGGATAGGGACACTATGGGGATAGGGACACTGTGGGGATAGGGACACTGTGGGGTTAGGGACACTGTGGGGATAGGGACACTGTGGGGTTAGGGACACTGTGGGAATAGGGACACTGTGGGGATAGGGACACTGTGGGGATAGGGACACTGTGGGAATAGGGACACTGTGGGGTTAGGGACACTGCGGGGATAGGGACACTGTGGGGATAGGGACACTGTGGGGATAGGGACACTGTGGGGTTAGGGACACTGTGGGGTTAGGGACACTGTGGGAATAGGAACACTGTGGGGATAGGGACACTGTGGGGTTAGGGACACTGTGGGGTTAGGGACACTGTGGGAATAGGGACACTGTGGGGATAGGGACACTGTGGGGTTAGGGACACTGTGGGGATAGGGACACTGTGGGGATAGGGACACTGTGGGGTTAGGGACACTGTGGGGATAGGGACACTGTGGGGATAGGGGCACTGTGGGGATAGGGACACTGTGGGAATAGGGACACTGTGGGGATAGGGACACTGTGGGGATAGGGACACTGTGGGGTTAGGGACACTGTGGGGATAGGGACACTGTGGGAATAGGGACACTGTGGGGATAGGGACACTGTGGGGTTAGGGACACTGTGGGGTTAGGGACACTGTGGGGTTAGGGACACTGTGGGAATAGGAACACTGTGGGGATAGGGACACTGTGGGGTTAGGGACACTGTGGGGTTAGGGACACTGTGGGAATAGGGACACTGTGGGGATAGGGACACTGTGGGGTTAGGGACACTGTGGGGATAGGGACACTGTGGGGATAGGGACACTGTGGGGATAGGGGCACTGTGGGGATAGGGACACTGTGGGAATAGGGACACTGTGGGGATAGGGACACTGTGGGGATAGGGACACTGTGGGGTTAGGGACACTGTGGGAATAGGGACACTGTGGGGATAGGGACACTGTGGGTTTAGGGACACTGTGGGGTTAGGGGCACTGTGGGGTTAGGGACACTGTGGGGATAGGGACACTGTGGGGTTAGGGACACTGTGGGGTTAGGGACACTGTGGGGATAGGGGCACTGTGGGGATAGGGACACTGTGGGAATAGGGACACTGGGGTTAGGGACACTGGGGGGTTAGGGGCACTGTGGGGTTAGGGACACTGTGGGGATAGGGACACTGTGGGAATAGGGACACTGTGGGGTTAGGGACACTGTGGGGTTAGGGACACTGTGGGGTTAGGGACACTGTGGGGTTAGGGACACTGTGGGGATAGGGACACTGTGGGGATAGGGACACTGTGGGGATAGGGACACTGTGGGGTTAGGGACACTGTGGGGATAGGGACACTGTGGGAATAGGGACACTGTGGGGTTAGGGACACTGTGGGGTTAGGGACACTGTGGGGATAGGGACACTGGGGTTAGGGACACTGTGGGGATAGGGACACTGTGGGGTTAGGGACACTGTGGGGATAGGGACACTGTGGGGATAGGGACACTGTGGGGTTAGGGACACTGTGGGGATAGGGACACTGTGGGAATAGGGACACTGTGGGGTTAGGGACACTGTGGGGTTAGGGACACTGTGGGGATAGGGACACTGGGGTTAGGGACACTGTGGGGATAGGGACACTGTGGGGTTAGGGACACTGTGGGGTTAGGGACACTGTGGGGATAGGGACACTGTGGGGTTAGGGACACTGTGGGGTTAGGGACACTGTGGGGTTAGGGACACTGTGGGGTTAGGGACACTGTGGGGATAGGGACACTGTGGGGATAGGGACACTGTGGGGTTAGGGACACTGTGGGGTTAGGGACACTGTGGGGTTAGGAACACTGTGGGAATAGGGACACTGTTGACTATGTGTGTGATATGGCTATTGATTTCTTGTTAAGGACCTTGAGTTTTTTTATGAATGTGATTATTTCATCTGACTTTTCCCAAATATTCAGGATTCCCACACGTTTGGAGTCTCCCAATGCATTATGGGAAACTTTTGTTAACTTTACACTACTTTTCCTACTTTCACTCCTTCCATCTCTCTCACCCTCTCTGTCATCATCACCCCCTCTGTCATCATCACCCCCTACCTAGTTCTAAGGCTCTCCAATGTTCCCAGACTAAAGTAATCACCACCCAATGGTCTCCAGGCTGTGTGATATCATCAGTGGCGTGGGAGAGTTGAGAGAGTGGCGTTCTCAACTTCTCACTCCGCTCCCCGAGGGTTTCCCTAGACGACGATAAGTGTCAATCACCTCCTTTCGTCAGATTTCGTCAACCTCTGACTCTCAGACATATAGGAGCCTCCAGGGGCCGAACGGGGCCCTCAACAGATCCCTTGGGGGAGCGATCTTATGTCACGTGAACCTGTCTGTCAGTTTTAGAAAGCGCTAGCCCCAAAGCTAGGATTTGGTGTGTGTGTGTGTGTGTGTGTGTGTGTGTGTGTGTGTGTGTGTGTGTGTGTGTGTGTGTGTGTGTGTGTGTGTGTGTGTGCGTGTGTGTGTGTTGAGGCAAAGGGGATGAGTGATCCGTCTGGCTGTCTGTGTGTTACTGCAAAGCCCCCTTAATGCAAAAATCTCTCTCTCTCTCTTCCTAACACCTCACTGTTCTTTATCTGAGCGTTTGTTTTTTAAATGTACATGGTATACAGTCTATTAATACATATATCTCAATGTACATGGTATACAGTCTATTAATACATATATCTCAATGTACACGGTATACAGTCTATTAATACATATATCTCAATGTACACGGTATACAGTCTATTAATAAATATATCTCAATGTACATGGTATACAGTCTATTAATAAATATATCTCAATGTACATGGTATACAGTCTTTTTATGAAGTAGTGTTACTCCCTCTTTTTCAAAAAAACAATTTCCACCTTACATTTGTTTGTTTATTTTATATAATTAACAGAATCACACTTAAGACCTAAAAGTGAAGTCATGGCTAATGAAGTACCAGCGTCTAATTGTTGTCAAGGGCATTTGCACGCAGTTCCAACGTATCACCAGTTGGTGTCACTATTACTCCACTGATATGTTCCAGGGTGTTGGTTGGTTGGTCTGAATCACTAGATTGACAATAAGTGTTTTCTATAGGAGCTTTTCTTTCCAGCCACATGCACACTCTATCATTGAAGGCTTTCAGCTCCATAGAGGTGTGTTAATTGCTTTCCTGAAGCATGTGACAAATAAAGACACACACACACACACACACTATGATTCACACACACACACGCCTTAACGTAAGTACATATGCACATGACAACAGTCACTCCAGTTATCCAAACAATAACCGGCTTGAGAAGTGGAGAAGGGTAAGAACAAGAACAAGTGAGAGAACAACAAGGGAAAGAGAAGAACAAGTGAGAGGACAACACGGGAAAGAGAAGAACAAGTGAGAGGACAACACGGGAAAGAGAAGAACAAGTGAGAGGACAACACGGGAAAGAGAAGAACAAGTGAGAGGACAACACGGGAAAGAGAAGAACAAGTGAGAGGACAACACAGGAAAGGAAAGAGAAGAACAAGTGAGAGGACAACACAGGAAAGGAAAGAGAAGAACAAGTGAGAGGACAACACAGGAAAGGAAAGAGAAGAACAAGTGAGAGGACAACACGGGAAAGGAAAGAGAAGAACAAGTGAGAGAACAACACGGGAAAGAGAAGAACAAGTGAGAGGACAACACGGGAAAGGAAAGAGAAGAACAAGTGAGAGGACAACACGGGAAAGGAAAGAGAAGAACAAGTGAGAGGACAACACGGGAAAGGAAAGAGAAGAACAAGTGAGAGAACAACACGGGAAAGAGAAGAACAAGTGAGAGGACAACACGGGAAAGGAAAGAGAAGAACAAGTGAGAGAACAACACGGGAAAGGAAAGAGAAGGATGAGTAGAGCAGATAGCGGAGGAAGATCGAAGCGAGGGAGCGAGAGACGGAGGAAAGAACAAGTGCAGTGCCGGAGAGACGGAGCGAGCAGTGGCGTATAAGGTGTGTCCATTATCTTGACTGAGAGAGAGGAAGGCCTCGTTTCTTCCAAGGCATTCCTCTGGGCCTAGCTGTCAAAACACACTGTATCAGCTCACTGTTTGACCACAACTTCTGTTGATCTCTGAATCAACAGCCCCTTCCTCCCTCCATCGCTCCATCATAGTATTTACAGATGATGCTCACGTCTTCTTCCACATGACCCAAAAAACGTCATTATAACAATGAATTTCATCTAAACCACATTATATTAATGCCGCTTAGTGCTGATAATTGAGTCGTTCGTTCCCACTTGCGTTTATATTCCCATCTCCCCATTCTCCATCTAAATCAAGACAGAGAGGGAAAGGGTGAGAGAGAGAGAGAGAGAATCGGAGCAAAAGTGAGAAACACAGAGAGCAGGGGAGAACCAGAGAGAAGTAGAGGTAGAGAGAGCTTTATTAAAAGTTCAAAGTTCACAGCCCTATGGTGGCTCAGTGCTACTATACTACAGGAGAGGTGCTCCGTGTCAGTAAATAGGCTGTTAAAATCCCACCTTCATTTGAGTGGAAAGACCTCTCTTAGGCGATTTTCTATCTGCGCGTCGTTCTTTTTCGTTCTGCGCCCATCTTCTGGTAGGGCTGCAGGTACACTACATGGCCAAAAGTATGTGGACAACCCTTCAAATTAGTGGATTTGGCTATTTCAGCCACACCAGTAAGTGACAGGAGTATAAAATTGTGCACTCAGCCATGCAATCTCCTTAGACAAACATTGGTAGTAGAATGGTCCGTACGGAAGAGCTCCGTGACTTTCAACGTGGCACCGTCATATGATGCCGCCTTCCCAACAATTCAGTTTGTCAAGTTTCTGCCCTGCTAGAGCTAGCCTGGTCAACTGTCAGTGCTGTTATTGTGACGTGGAAATGTCTAGGAGCAACAACGGCTCAGCCGTGAAGTGGTAGGCCACAAAAGCTCACTGAACGGGAATGCAGAGTGCTCGCTCTTTCTTTCTTTCTTTCTCTCTTTCTTTCTTTCTTTCTTTCTCTCTTTCTCTCTTTCTCTCTCTCTCAAATTTGTCTACCTCACTCTCCCCAGAAAGCAGGAGTCCTTGGCTAATTCTTTATTGGGCTGTATGTGATAGGATCCAGAAATAGGGTTGGATGTCAGGTCACTAACTACATTTAAAAAATGTCCAGAGGGAGTGAATGAGGCGTCTGGTCACCCCTCCCACTCATTCTATCCCCTCTCCCCACACAGTTACACACACACACACACACACACACACACACACACACACACACACACACACACACACACACACACACACACACACACACACACACACACACACACACACACACACACACACACACACACACACACACACACACACACACACATACATTCTTCCACGCTCACATACACACACACATTCTAACCCCTACACACACACACGTGGTATAGGCTCCTGAAATAGGGTTGGATGTCAGGTCACTAACTTAATTAAAAAACATCCAGAGGGAGTGAGTGAGGCGTCCACTGGATTCCCACTCATTCTATCCCCTCTCCCCACACAGTTACACACACACACCTAAACGCATGCTCACCTCCCCCCCTGCACACACTACAATACAGTTTCAGGTCAGAGAATCAGATCAACCCTATTGGGGGGGGGGGGGGAGAGAGAGAGAGAGAGAGAGCGAGAGAGAGCGAGAGAGCGAGAGAGAGAGAGAGAGAGAGAGAGAGAGAGAGAGAGAGAGAGAGAGAGAGAGAGAGAGAGAGAGAGAGAGAGAGAGAGAGAGAGAGAGAGAGGCCGACTGGTGTTTTTATCCAGTGTACTTGGAATGATAATTACATTATTGATATGAATAATGCAAAGTCTGGATGTCCCTCTTTATTCCGCTACAACAGAAATAATGTCCTCTAATTCACTGTGAGAACATTATGGTGACATAACGGACTTCCTGTTTCTCCACCAACACTGCTTTACAGGCTTTTTGTTGGAGATTCTAACTTTATACAGTGGGAATGTTAGCCAGTTAGCTAGTTAGCATCTACTTCATACTCTACAGTGAGTGTGAATGTTAGCTAGTTAGCATCAACTTCATACTCTACAGTGAGTGTGAATGTTAGCTAGTTAGCATCAACTTCATACTCTACAGTGAGTGGGAATGTTAGCTAGTTAGCTAGTTAGCATCAACTTCATACTCTACAGTGAGATGGCATTTTAACGTTTTGGATAGTTGTCTGGTTTGTCACAGTGTGTTTTTCGACTTGGTTTCTGTCCATGTAGCAATGTGACCCAATACTTTCAGTGTCGTTGTCTTGGGACACCAGCGAATGAGGGTCACAGATGCCTCCAGGGCATCATGCTCATTATTTGCCTGTTGTGCTGGTTTGGAGTGTGGGGTAATTAAATCCCTGTTCAGCCAACAAACACTTCAGACCTACTAGTGTGGTTATATAAATATGGGACACTTTTGTTTTAAGGTTTCTATCACGCCCAGAGAATACTTTGCTATGTGTTTGTATCATTTGGGAGTGTGTGTGTGTGTGTGTGTGTGCACCTTAACGTCCCACTATGCTTTTTCTGAAGCCTCTTTGTCTCGGTGGTTTCCTACAGGAGATGTACTCTAAAGGCCTGATCCCGTGCAGTGTGATGAAAGATGTGCGAGGGCAGGGGGACAACCGCTTCGAAGTGGTCACCTCCCTCAGAACCTTCGTGTTTCGTCTGGAGCGGGAAGGTAAAAAGGAGCGCCCCTTACACCTCACCCCTTACACCACGCCCCTTACACCACGCCCCTTACACCTCATCCCTTACACCTCGCCCCTTACACCTCGCCCATTACACCTCGCTCCTTACACCTCGCCCCTTACACCACGCCCCTTACACCTCGCCCCTTACACCTTGCCCATTACACCTCATCCCTTACACCTCGCCCCTTACACCTCATCCCTTACACCTCATCCCTTACACCTCGCCCCTTACACCACGCCCCTTACACCTTGCCCCTTACACCTCGCCCCTTAAACCTCGCCCCTTACACCTCGCCCCTTACATCTTACACCTTCCACCCTGTATCTTCCCTCTATACTCTCCTGTATCTTCCCTCTATAGTCTCTTCTCCTCTCCCTCTGTTCTCTCCTCTCACTCTATCTTTCCTCTTTCCTCTCCCTCTATCTTCCCTCTATAGTCTCCTCTCCTCTCCCTCTATCTTCTCTCTATAGTCTCCTCTATCTTCCCTCTACAGTATCCTTTCCCCTCCCTCTCCTTCCCTCTGTAGTCTCCTCTCCTCTCCCTCTATCTTCCCTCTATAGTCTCCTCTATCTTCCCTCTATAGTCTCCTCTCCTCTCCCCTCCATCTCCTTCCTTCTATACTCTCCTCTAGCTTCCCTCTATAGTCTCCTCTAGCTTCCCTCTATAGTCTCCTCTTGCTTCCCTCTATAGTCTCCTCTCCCTTCCATCTCCTTCCCTCTATAGTCTCCTCTATCTTCCCTCTATACTCTCCCTATAGAAGATAAAACATCCCCACCGGAGTTGCCTGTTAAGCGTATGCATTACAACTGTTTGGCGTCGGCTAATGGGGATTCTAAAAAATGAAATCAAATGAAAATCTCAGCCTCTTTTCTACTTTCTCTTTTTCCCTCTCATTTCTCTCTTTCACTAATCTCTCTCATCTCTCTTTCAATCACCTCTCTTTCACTAATCTCTCTCATCTCTCTTTCACTAATCTCTCTCATCTCTCTTTCACTAATCTCTCTCATCTCTCTTTCACTAATCTCTCTCATCTCTCTTTCACTAATCTCTCTCATCTCTCTTTCACTAATCTCTCTCATCTCTCTTTCACTAATCTCTCTCATCTCTCTTTCAATCATCTCTCTTTCAATCACCTCTCTTTCTCTCATCGCTCTCTTTCTCTGATCTCTCCCATCTCTCATTTCTCTCATCTCTCTTTCTCTCATCTCTGTCTCTCTCATCTCTTTCTTCTCTCTCTTTCTCTCCTCTCATCTCTCATATTTCTCTCATCTCATCTCTCTCACATCTCTTCCACTTTCCCTTGCTCCCTCTACATTTATATCGCTTACTTTCTTACTTTCTCCCTATGCATGCCTCTCTCGTTCCTTCTCTCTCTTCCGCCACCCCTCTCTCACCCTCTTTATTTTCAAACAGAATAGTGAAGAACATCCTCTATGTAAACATCTCAGGCAATTAGGTTGGTTTGTGTCTGTTCTAATGAGGGGAAACGGAGACATTTTTCACTCCTAACCTACTCCCCCAGCGGAGACTGGCTGGGTTTGATGTTGAGCAGTGGAGACTGGCTGGGTTTGATGTTGAACAGTGGAGACTGGCTGGGTTTGGTGTTGAACAGTGGAGACTGGCTGGGTTTGATGTTGAACAGTGGAGACTGGCTGGGTTTGATGTTGAACAGTGGAGACTGGCTGGGTTTGGTGTTGAACAGTGGAGACTGGCTGGGTTTGATGTTGAACAGTGGAGACTGGCTGGGTTTGATGTTGAACAGTGGAGACTGGCTGGGTTTGGTGTTGAACAGTGGAGACTGGCTGGGTTTGGTGTTGAACAGTGGAGACTGGCTGGGTTTGATGTTGAACAGTGGAGACTGGCTGGGTTTGATGTTGAACAGTGGAGACTGGCTGGGTTTGGTGTTGAACAGTGGAGACTGGCTGGGTTTGATGTTGAACAGTGGAGACTGGCTGGGTTTGATGTTGAACAGTGGAGACTGGCTGGGTTTGGTGTTGAACAGTGGAGACTGGCTGGGTTTGGTGTTGAACAGTGGAGACTGGCTGGGTTTGATGTTGAACAGTGGAGACTGGCTGGGTTTGATGTTGAGCAGTGGAGACTGGCTGGGTTTGATGTTGAACAGTGGAGACTGGCTGGGTTTGGTGTTGAACAGTGGAGACTGGCTGGGTTTGATGTTGAACAGTGGAGACTGGCTGGGTTTGATGTTGAACAGTGGAGACTGGCTGGGTTTGGTGTTGAACAGTGGAGACTGGCTGGGTTTGATGTTGAACAGTGGAGACTGGCTGGGTTTGATGTTGAACAGTGGAGACTGGCTGGGTTTGGTGTTGAACAGTGGAGACTGGCTGGGTTTGGTGTTGAACAGTGGAGACTGGCTGGGTTTGATGTTGAACAGTGGAGACTGGCTGGGTTTGATGTTGAACAGTGGAGACTGGCTGGGTTTGGTGTTGAACAGTGGAGACTGGCTGGGTTTGATGTTGAGCAGTGGAGACTGGCTGGGTTTGATGTTGAACAGTGGAGACTGGCTGGGTTTGGTGTTGAACAGTGGAGACTGGCTGGGTTTGATGTTGAACAGTGGAGACTGGCTGGGTTTGATGTTGAACAGTGGAGACTGGCTGGGTTTGGTGTTGAACAGTGGAGACTGGCTGGGTTTGATGTTGAACAGTGGAGACTGGCTGGGTTTGATGTTGAACAGTGGAGACTGGCTGGGTTTGGTGTTGAACAGTGGAGACTGGCTGGGTTTGGTGTTGAACAGTGGAGACTGGCTGGGTTTGATGTTGAACAGTGGAGACTGGCTGGGTTTGATGTTGAACAGTGGAGACTGGCTGGGTTTGGTGTTGAACAGTGGAGACTGGCTGGGTTTGGTGTTGAACAGTGGAGACTGGCTGGGTTTGGTGTTGAACAGTGGAGACTGGCTGGGTTTGGTGTTGAACAGTGGAGACTGGCTGGGTTTGGTGTTGAACAGTGGAGACTGGCTGGGTTTGGTGTTGAACAGTGGAGACTGGCTGGGTTTGGTGTTGAACAGTGGAGACTGGCTGGGTTTGGAGAAAGTCACAGACAGACAGACAGACAGACAGACAGACAGACAGACAGACAGACAGACAGACAGACAGACAGACAGACAGACAGACAGACAGACAGACAGACAGACAGACAGACAGAAAAGACAGAAAACAAGGAAGTTCGAAAGAGAAGGCCGGAAACAAAGACACAGTCAGACATGCAGAGGGAGAGAGAGGAGATGGAGAGCAGATTAATAATTGAAGGACAAAGAGGGAGAGAGAGCTCACAGCTGTCCGCTAGCTGTTATCACTGGACTGCAGGGGTACAGTACTGTTTAATGTACCTCAGCTGGAGAAAGAGGGAGGGAGAGAAAGAGGCCGCCCAAAAACACAGAAGAGACACGGACTGGCAGGCGTATAAATAACTCACCAGGAGACAGAAGAGGGAAGCGCACATGGTCAGAGTGGTTGGCTCATACAAACTGTCAACCAGCTGATGCACACGGATACGGAGGGGTTTTGTGTTCCTGCGTAGATATTTCTGCAGCATGGTGTATATAGAGCACAGGGAGGACAGTTAGACCACAACCTCACCCAACTTCATCCCACCACAACCTCTTCACATTGTGGACAGAGAGAGAGAGAGAGAGATGAAATACAACACAGAGATACTCACTCACTGGCTGTGTACTATGGAGAACCCTATCTATATATATATATATCTATGTACAATGTCAGGAATAGGATGCCATTTAGGACAAAGACATAATGTGTCTCTCTTCCTCTCAATCTTATAAGTGGTACAGTCCAGAGGTTAACAGGGTGGAGTGGTACAGTCCAGAGGTTAACAGGGTGGAGTGGTACAGTCCAGAGGTTAACAGGGTGGAGTGGTACAGTCCAGAGGTTAACAGGGTGGAGTGGTACAGTCCAGAGGTTAACAGGGTGGAGTGGTAAAGTCCAGAGGTTAACAGGGTGGAGTGGTACAGTCCAGAGGTTAACAGGGTGGAGTGGTACAGTTCAGAGGTTAACAGGGTGGAGTGGTACAGTCCAGAGGTTAACAGGGTGGAGTGGTACAGTCCAGAGGTTAACAGGGTGGAGTGGTACAGTCCAGAGGTTAACAGGGTGGAGTGGTACAGTCCAGAGGTTAACAGGGTGGAGTGGTACAGTCCAGAGGTTAACAGGGTGGAGTGGTACAGTTCAGAGGTTAACAGGGTGGAGTGGTACAGTCCAGAGGTTAAAAGGGTGGAGTGGTACAGTCCAGAGGTTAACAGGGTGGAGTGGTACAGTCCAGAGGTTAACAGGGTGGCGAGGTACAGTCCAGAGGTTAACAGGGTGGAGTGGTACAGTCCAGAGGTTAACAGGGTGGAGTGGTACAGTCCAGAGGTTAACAGGGGGGAGTGGTACAGTCCAGAGGTTAACAGGGTGGAGTGGTACAGTCCAGAGGTTAACAGGGTGGAGTGGTACAGTCCAGAGGTTAACAGGGTGGAGTGGTACAGTCCAGAGGTTAACAGGGTGGAGTGGTACAGTCCAGAGGTTAACAGGGTGGAGTGGTACAGTCCAGAGGTTAACAGGGTGGAGTGGTACAGTCCAGAGGTTAACAGGGTGGAGTGGTACAGTCCAGAGGTTAACAGGGTGGAGTGGTACAGTCCAGAGGTTAACAGGGTGGAGTGGTACAGTCCAGAGGTTAACAGGGTGGAGTGGTACAGTCCAGAGGTTAACAGGGTGGAGTGGTACAGTCCAGAGGTTAACAGGGTGGAGTGGTACAGTCCAGAGGTTAACAGGGTGGAGTGGTACAGTCCAGAGGTTAACAGGGTGGAGTGGTACAGTCCAGAGGTTAACAGGGTGGAGTGGTACAGTCCAGAGGTTAACAGGGTGGAGTGGTACAGTCCAGAGGTTAACAGGGTGGAGTGGTACAGTCCAGAGGTTAACAGGGTGGAGTGGTACAGTCCAGAGGTTAACAGGGTGGAGTGGTACAGTCCAGAGGTTAACAGGGTGGAGTGGTACAGTCCAGAGGTTAACAGGGTGGAGTGGTACAGTCCAGAGGTTAACAGGGTGGAGTGGTACAGTCCAGAGGTTAACAGGGTGGAGTGGTACAGTCCAGAGGTTAACAGGGTGGAGTGGTACAGTCCAGAGGTTAACAGGGTGGAGTGGTACAGTCCAGAGGTTAACAGGGTGGAGTGGTACAGTCCAGAGGTTAACAGGGTGGAGTGGTACAGTCCAGAGGTTAACAGGGTGGAGTGGTACAGTCAGAGGTTAACAGGGTGGAGTGGTACAGTCAGAGGTTAACAGGGTGGAGTGGTACAGTCCAGAGGTTAACAGGGTGGAGTGGTACAGTCCAGAGGTTAACAGGGTGGAGTGGTACAGTCCAGAGGTTAACAGGGTGGAGTGGTACAGTCCAGAGGTTAACAGGGTGGAGTGGTACAGTCCAGAGGTTAACAGGGTGGAGTGGTACAGTCCAGAGGTTAACAGGGTGGAGTGGTACAGTCCAGAGGTTAACAGGGTGGAGTGGTACAGTCCAGAGGTTAACAGGGTGGAGTGGTACAGTCCAGAGGTTAACAGGGTGGAGTGGTACAGTCCAGAGGTTAACAGGGTGGAGTGGTACAGTCCAGAGGTTAACAGGGATGGAGTGGTACAGTCCAGAGGTTAACAGGTGGAGTGGTACAGTCCAGAGGTTAACAGGGTGGCGAGGTACAGTCCAGAGGTTAACAGGGTGGAGTGGTACAGTCCAGAGGTTAACAGGGTGGAGTGGTACAGTCCAGAGGTTAACAGGGTGGAGTGGTACAGTCCAGAGGTTAACAGGGTGGAGGTACAGTCCAGAGGTTAACAGGGTGGAGTGGTACAGTCCAGAGGTTAACAGGGTGGAGTGGTACAGTCCAGAGGTTAACAGGGTGGAGTGGTACAGTCCAGAGGTTAACAGGGTGGAGAGGTACAGTCCAGAGGTTAACAGGGTGGAGTGGTACAGTCCAGAGGTTAACAGGGTGGAGTGGTACAGTCCAGAGGTTAACAGGGTGGAGTGGTACAGTCCAGAGGTTAACAGGGTGGAGTGGTACAGTCCAGAGGTTAACAGGGTGGAGTGGTACAGTCAGAGGTTAACAGGGTGGAGTGGTACAGTCCAGAGGTTAACAGGGTGGAGTGGTACAGTCCAGAGGTTAACAGGGTGGAGTGGTACAGTCCAGAGGTTAACAGGGTGGAGTGGTACAGTCCAGAGGTTAACAGGGTGGAGTGGTACAGTCCAGAGGTTAACAGGGTGGAGTGTACAGTCCAGAGGTTAACAGGGTGGAGTGGTACAGTTCAGAGGTTAACAGGGTGGAGTGGTACAGTCCAGAGGTTAACAGGGTGGAGTGGTACAGTCAGAGGTTAACAGGGTGGAGTGGTACAGTCAGAGGTTAACAGGGTGGGAGGTACAGTCCAGAGGTTAACAGGGTGGAGTGGTACAGTCCAGAGGTTAACAGGTGGAGTGGTACAGTCCAGAGGTTAACAGGGTGGCGAGGTACAGTCCAGAGGTTAACAAGGGTGGAGTGGTACAGTCCAGAGGTTAACAGGTGGCGAGGTACAGTCCAGAGGTTAACAGGGTGGAGTGGTACAGTCCAGAGGTTAACAGGGTGGAGTGGTACAGTCCAGAGGTTAACAGGTGGGAGGTACAGTCCAGAGGTTAACAGGGTGGAGTGGTACAGTTCAGAGGTTAACAGGGTGGAGTGGTACAGTCCAGAGGTGTAACAGGGTGGAGTGGTACAGTCCAGAGGTTAACAGGGTGGAGTGGTACAGTCCAGAGGTTAACAGGGTGGAGTGGTACAGTCCAGAGGTTAACAGGGTGGAGTGGTACAGTCCAGAGGTTAACAGGGTGGAGTGGTACAGTCCAGAGGTTAACAGGGTGGAGTGGTACAGTCCAGAGGTTAACAGGGTGGAGTGGTACAGTCCAGAGGTTAACAGGGTGGAGTGGTACAGTCCAGAGGTTAACAGGGTGGAGTGGTACAGTCCAGAGGTTAACAGGGTGGAGTGGTACAGTCCAGAGGTTAACAGGGTGGAGTGGTACAGTCCAGAGGTTAACAGGGTGGAGTGGTACAGTCCAGAGGTTAACAGGGTGGCGAGGTACAGTCCAGAGGTTAACAGGGTGGAGTGGTACAGTCCAGAGGTTAACAGGGTGGAGTGGTACAGTCCAGAGGTTAACAGGGTGGAGTGGTACAGTCCAGAGGTTAACAGGGTGGAGTGGTACAGTCCAGAGGTTAACAGGGTGGAGTGGTACAGTCCAGAGGTTAACAGGGTGGAGTGGTACAGTCCAGAGGTTAACAGGGTGGCGATGGTACAGTCCAGAGGTTAACAGGGTGGAGTGGTACAGTCCAGAGGTTAACAGGGTGGAGTGGTACAGTTCCAGAGTTAACAGGGTGAAGTGGTACAGTTCAGAGGTTAACAGGGTGGAGTGGTACAGTTCACAGGTTAACAGGGTGGAGTGGTACAGTTCAGAGGTTAACAGGGTGGCGAGGTACAGTCCAGAGGTTAACAGGGTGGAGTGGTACAGTCCAGAGGTTAACAGGGTGGAGTGGTACAGTCCAGAGGTTAACAGGGTGGAGTGGTACAGTTCAGAGGTTAACAGGGTGGAGTGTTACAGTTCAGAGGTTAACAGGGTGGCGAGGTACAGTCCAGAGGTTAACAGGGTGGAGTGGTACAGTCCAGAGGTTAACAGGGTGGAGTGGTACAGTTCAGAGGTTAACAGGGTGGCGAGGTACAGTCCAGAGGTTAACAGGGTGGAGTGGTACAGTCCAGAGGTTAACAGGGTGGAGTGGTACAGTCCAGAGGTTAACAGGGTGGAGTGGTACAGTCCAGAAGATAACAGGGTGGAGTGGTACAGTCCAGAGGTTAACAGGGTGGAGTGGTACAGTCCAGAGGTTAACAGGGTGGCGAGGTACAGTCCAGAGGTTAACAGGGTGGAGTGGTACAGTCCAGAGGTTAACAGGGTGGCGAGGTACAGTCCAGAGGTTAACAGGGTGGAGTGGTACAGTCCAGAGGTTAACAGGGTGGAGTGGTACAGTCCAGAGGTTAACAGGGTGGAGTGGTACAGTCCAGAGGTTAACAGGGTGGAGTGGTACAGTCCAGAGGTTAACAGGGTGGAGTGGTACAGTCCAGAGGTTAACAGGGTGGAGTGGTACAGTCCAGAGGTTAACAGGGTGGAGTGGTACAGTCCAGAGGTTAACAGGGTGGAGTGGTACAGTCCAGAGGTTAACAGGGTGGAGTGGTACAGTCCAGAGGTTAACAGGGTGGAGTGGTACAGTCCAGAGGTTAACAGGGTGGAGTGGTACAGTCCAGAGGTTAACAGGGTGGAGTGGTACAGTCCAGAGGTTAACAGGGTGGAGTGGTACAGTCCAGAGGTTAACAGGGTGGAGTGGTACAGTCCAGAGGTAACAGGGTGGAGTGGTACAGTCAGAGGTTAACAGTGGTGGAGTAGGTACAGTCCAGAGGTTAACAGGGTGGAGTGGTACAGTCCCAGAGGTTAACAGGGTGGAGTGGTACAGTCCCAGAGGTTAACAGGGTGGCGAGGTACAGTCCAGAGGTTAACAGGGTGGAGTGGTACAGTCCAGAGGTTAACAGGGTGGAGTGGTACAGTCCAGAGGTTAACAGGGTGGAGTGGTACAGTCCAGAGGTTAACAGGGTGGAGTGGTAAAGTCCAGAGGTTAACAGGGTGGCGTGGTACAGTCCAGAGGTTAACAGGGTGGAGTGGTACAGTCCAGAGGTTAACAGGGTGGAGTGGTACAGTCCAGAGGTTAACAGGGTGGAGTGGTACAGTCCAGAGGTTAACAAGGGTGGAGTGGTACAGTCCAGAGGTTAACAGGGTGGAGTGGTACAGTCCAGAGGTTAACAGGTGGGAGTGGTACAGTCCAGAGGTTAACAGGGTGGAGTGGTACAGTCAGAGGTTAACAGGGTGGAGTGGTACAGTCCAGAGGTTAACAGGGTGGAGTGGTACAGTCCAGAGGTTAACAGGGTGGAGTGGTACAGTCCAGAGGTTAACAGGGTGGAGTGGTACAGTCCAGAGGTTAACAGGGTGGAGTGTACAGTCCAGAGGTTAACAGGGTGGAGTGGTACAGTCCAGAGGTTAACAGGGTGGAGTGGTACAGTCCAGAGGTTAACAGGGTGGAGTGGTACAGTCCAGAGGTTAACAGGGTGGAGTGGTACAGTCAGAGGTTAACAGGGTGGAGTGGTACAGTCCAGAGGTTAACAGGGTGGAGTGTACAGTCCAGAGGTTAACAGGGTGGAGTGGTACAGTCCAGAGGTTAACAGGGTGGAGTGGTACAGTCCAGAGGTTAACAGGGTGGAGTGGTACAGTTCAGAGGTTAACAGGGTGGAGTGGTACAGTTCAGAGGTTAACAGGGTGGAGTGGTACAGTCCAGAGGTTAACA